>NC_069506.1:172545745-172845745 GCF_027579735.1 Bombina bombina | reverse complement strand
CCCCGCCATACTACAGTACACAACTGCCACAAAGCATTTAGCTCCAATTAAAAAAAGGATCAGTAAATTCAAAATTAAACTTAAATGGATTGGTAAGGGCATGTGCTTTTAACAGCTTTCCAATGCACTTCTATTATCATTTTGGTTAGTTCTATTGGTTTCCTTTGCGTATCCTATGGGAGCTCAGGAGCATGCATGTGTCTTTAGCCATCTGGTAGCAGTGTTTGCAACAACGTTTATAACAATGTTATACATAGTTGCAAACACTGCTGCCACCGAATGCCAAAAACACGTGCATGCTCCTAACAGCCTTTACTCTTGGACATTAAACACAAATAGTAAGCTGCATAACAATGAACCTTCATATCTGTGAAGAATTTTGCAATGAATAACACAGCTTTATTTTATTAACTGAGCATATTATTTTATGTTTTTTCTTTTGACTGATTTTCCTGCCCCCAGAACAAAACAACCCATGCTAACCAATGATAAACTAATACACAGATATAGCCTCCCCTCTTCTCTTACCTTAAAGTGACACTGAACCAAAATTTTTACTTTCGTGATTCAGATAGAGCATTCAATTTTAAGCAACTTTCTAATTTACTCCTATTTTCAATTTTTCTTCGTTCTCTTGCTATCTTTATTTGAAAAAGAAGGCATCTAAGCTTTTTTTTTTTTGGTTCAGACCTCTGGACAGCACTTTTTTTTGGTGGATGAATTTATCCACCAATCAGAAAGGACAACCCAGGTTGTTCACAAAAAATGGACCGGCATCTAAACTTACATTCTTGCATTTCAAATAAAGATACCAAGAGAATAAAGAAAATTTGATAATAGGAGTAAATTAGAAAGTTGCTTAAAATTTCATGCTCTATCTGAATCACGAAAGAAAACATTTGGGTTCAGTGTCCCTTTAAGTTTGTTTAGCACTGATTCAGCTTAACTAAAGGGACATAAACCCCACAATTTTTCTTTCATGATTCAAATAGAATTTACAATTTCTATTTTAATTTCAAAATGGTATTCATTCTCTTGTTATGCTTTGTTGAAAAGCAGGAAAGTACGTTCAGGAGTGTGAACGTGTCTGTACCACTATATGGAAACAGTTTTGCAACAGTGTTATACATTAACAAGAGCACTAGATGGCAGCACTCTTTCCTGTTATTCAGTGTTCCAAACATGTGCACACTACCTATCTAGATATCTCTTCAACAAGGAATAAGCAGAGAACATAGCAAATTTGATGAAGTTAATACTGTATGCTCTGTCTGAATCATGAAAGAAAAATGTTGTTTCATGTCCCTTTTAATCAGTAAAAATGTATTTAAACTGCATTTAAATTAACAGACACATATTCCTTTTGTATATTACATACATATATTGATGTTTAATATTTATCTAATAGCTAAATATAAATATACATCTACATATACACAATAATATTAACACCTAAACTACTTTGTATGCCCACTGCTATTGCAAAGAATGTTTTTCCTATCATGATTGTTGATGCAAAACTAATAATCAATCTTAAAAAAGCAGGCGAGTATAAAGAATATGAGGTAGGAGGGGAGTAAACAAAACCTCACAGATAAAACAGCTAAAAGTATTAACCCAATCCTCCCCTGGAAGAAAGTGGAATTATAATTTTCAAATGTATTTTACAGCAAAAGGAAGCAAAATAAATAATCAAGTATAATGCAAAAATGTTTCATTTTCAATAATAAAACATTTTATGCATTGTTGAAATGCTAAGTTTAAAGGATACCAAGAGAACAAAGCAAAGTTAAAAATAGAAGTAAAATGGATGCTCTATTCAAATCATGAAACTTTAATTTTGACTTTACTGTTCCTTTAAGTATTAAAGAAAATGTTAAAGCAGTTTTTTTTATATATATTTATATCTCATCTTACACTGCATTGTACAGCCCGAGGAGCATCATTTGTAACTTTTATGTTGCTTTAGAGATAATATTCCTTTAACTCCTTTCTATGGGCCATTGTTTTCTAAATATCTGCCAGTGGTGAGACCGCATTATTTTTGGAAGCCTGCAGGAGGAAGGGAGGGTCTAAAAGTGCGGTTTTGCCGCTCGTGAATAAATCCACACTATTATTAGAAGACAAGCCCTTAACGACCAGTGAGGTACATGGTACGTAGCGGTCGTTAAGGGGTTAAAATAGACCCTGTAGAGTAAACATCACTGGTGATGATCAAAAACTCATTGGGGATGGAGGGAAATCTAACAAAATCTTTGTTGTTTAATTTTGAGACTTATATTGTAATGTCTGTGTCCCTTCTTTACTTCCATAACCCTATATACCTAGATAAACAGCTCTCAAGCTACAATTTGTCTTTCTAAAATTCTTTGAGGGGCTTCACAGTGCTGATGAGGCTACCTAGATAGACTCACCAGACCAGAGAGCTTTTAGATCATTATTTTGTAGGACCCACTATATAAAAATGGCAGCTGGTGTAGTTGATAAACTTTATAGAAAATAAATAAAGATAAAATATAAAAAGTGCTGAACTTAAACTGTTAGGACAAATAAAATAACAAAACCCGCAAATGAAATACATGAAAGAATAAAAATAATTGCAATGAGCTGTTTTTTCACTGACACAAGATAAGTCATGGTCTTCTAACCACATTATCCAGGTGTGTGTGTCCATACAGGCAGAAAGATAACGCTACCTAAATTAGAAATTGTTAGCAATATGATCACAGTTTTCATGTTCCACGAAGATATTGTTCTCTCCAAAGGGGCTGAATGTAGGAATGAAATGTTTATTAAGGGTTATCTCACCTTCCTCTTCCTGTTCTTCATCTTTTATAGTCAGAAAAGGAAAAAAAAATACAGGTTATTAAATAGAGAAATTAATGGAAAAAAAAGAAAACTGTGCTACAGGGATAAAGAAAACAAAACAAAAGTTAATGGAATATCAGGAAATTTAAAAAATGGTGAACGTTATATTGTCAATAAGAGATCAGATGGAAAGAATGTCATTCTGAAATCTACATTTCAAATTTCAGTGCAATCCCTGGTAGCATACACAGAACCTAACAGTAGATCTAATGAGAATGAACCATGCATGGTCTACAAGGAGACTTTTGGAGACTACCTAGTTGCATACTTTTAGCGTTTTTCTCTTCTTCCATAGCAAAGACAAGCAATAGCTTTGTTACACAAATTTGCCACAGCTTGATAGACACTCTGATAAATTAGTAAGTGATATAAGCTAAGAAACATTAAAGACTTTAACAAACATTGATTTGTGTTATCAGTGTGAAACAGTTGTCAAGAATTCAAAGAATTCTATAGTGCAAAATACATTTTTCCAATTTCTTCTTTATCTTATGACGCTTGTTCAATGTAGACTTATATAAAAAATGAATTTTGAAGGCAGATAACAGCCAGAAGCGTGTGTGCCTGTCCTTAATTCCTACTGAAGGGTAACCATAATTCATTTTCAGGATAGCCCTATGTAAATTCCTAGCATTCTTACAGTTTTTGTCCCTACTACCAGTATTAAAAGTCTATTCCATGAAACAATCCTTTCTGCGAAGAGGTGTGTAAGCAAATTACTACTGTGACTGAACCTAATAGCCTCCACCTTCAGATCATGAACCCTTGTTTTGGTGTGGCTCAGTAAATATAGAAGATTTGCATAATCAGCAAATGCATACTAAAAAGACAATGCAATAGCACTTAGGGGCTCATTTATCAAGCCCCGTATTGAGCCATATGTAGCTGTTTCAGTGCGAGCCTTCAGGCTCGCCGGAAACAGGAGTTAAGAATCAGCCATCTTAAGACTGATGCTCCTTAACTCGTCCGCCACCTCTGAGGCGGCGGACAGCAATCAGCCCGATCGGATATGATCGGGTTGATTGACACTTCCTGCTAGCGGCCGATTGGCTGTGAATCTGCAGGGGGCAGCATTGCACAAGCATTTCACTAGAAATGCTTGTGCAATGATAAATACTGCCAGCGTATGCTGTCGGCATTTATCAATGTGCTGCGGACATGATCCGCTACAGCGGAACATGTCTGCCCGCACAATGGTAAATCAGCCCCTTAGGACTGAACTTCAAATGAGTAGTATTTTTTTTCTAACAAATTTCAAAGTTATATCTATTTCCCCTCCCCCTGTATCATGTGACAGCCATCAGCCAATCACAAATGCATATATTATATTCTGTGAATTTTTGCATATGATTAGTAGGAGCTGGTAACTCAAAAAGTGTAAATAGACTGAGCACATTTTGTTAATGGAAGTAAATTGGAAAGTTGTTTAAAATTGCTTGCTCTATCTGAATCATAAAAGTTTAATTTTGACTTGAGCGTCCCTTTAAGCTTTTTTCCTCAACTTTATTAATCTAATCACCATATGGATGCATTACATTATTTTTCTTTGCATTTAATAGATAACATTTTAAAGCATATTGCATGTGATGGTAAACTATCACTAATATATCTTATATGTATGTATTCTAATAACTGTTAAGATGCTATTCTCAATATTTTTTTGTAAAAATTATTTATTTTTCTTCTAAATAAAACATTTCATTACCTGTCTGTCAATAACTTCCGTCCTCCCACTTAGAAACTCCATTGTTCCTTTCTGTGACGTACTTGTGGGTTGATCTATTGACACGTCACATAATTTGGCTGTACTAAGCGGAGTTATTGACAGCACATTCACATACATCACTCGATGCACCCTACCGTGTACTTGTTACAAAGCGCATGCTCTTAAAGTGAAGGTAAACTTTGATGAATTAAAGCACGTTTTTTAAAAATACTATTAAAAACAGGGGCACTTTCATTCATCAAAGTTTACAAAGCAACCGTTTTGATTAAAAACTTACCTCTCTTCTTTGCACAGCCAGAGCAGCTTCCCTCACATGGAGATTCTCTCTTCAAACGTCATCAATGACTTATCCAGCTTCCTCCAATCACAGCTTTCCCCCAAGGGTAGTCATTGCCTGAGGCCATGCCGTGATTGGAGGAAGCTGGATTAGTCATTGATGACGTGTGAAGAGAGGATCTCCGGGTGGGGGAAGCTGCTCTGGCTGTGCAAATAAGAGAGGTAAGTTTTTAATCAAAACGGCTGCTTTGTAAACTTTGATGAATGAAAGTGCCCCTGTTTTTAATAGTATTTTTAAAAAACGGGCTTTCATTCATCAAAGTTTACCTTCACTTTAAGTAAACAGTGATTCACGTGATTCTCTGTTTACTTGGTGTAAAAGCACGGAATAGATTGAGTGTTGCACTGTAATTGTAATATAAATTTATTATGCACATCTATCTAATTATTTTAATATTATCAATAGTATAATCAACATATACTTTGATACTTTTGAAATACTTCTCTAATTCACTGTCCATTTCTATGGAGTTACAAACCTACTCGACAGAGGGCCCTGTTGCAGATCTTTTTTTTGGGCCCCCAAAGGTAACGCTGTAGTAAGTAATGATATACATGCCGCTCAGTATAATGATTTTGTGGATAGACAAACAACATGCACTGCGTTAAAGGGACATAAACCCCACATTTTTTCTTTTATGATTCAGATAGAGCATACATTTTTAATCAACATTCCATTTTGCACCTATTATCAACTTCCACAGAAAAGTTACTTCTCCCAATGTTATTATTTATCCGCTCTATCAGCGACTCCCTTGAGATCTGTTTTTGTAAATCTTTATAGATGTCAGTTGGTGAAAGTCTGTATTTTCATACTAGGTGCTGCCATCTTTGAGCTCACGTATTCATGCACCCTTTGACAGAAGTAACGAACATTCATAGATCATGAGTTTTACATTTTTTTTGTTTTATACATTGTTTAGAATTTACATAATAGAAATAAAAAAGTGTCACATAAACAACATAAAGTACTGAGCCCCACTAGTGTCACTGTGAAAAAAAAGTTGTCAGTGTAAAAAATAAATAAATAACCAACGCTCCCAGTTTATTTTTACACCGTGCTCACGATCTAATACATTGTGAGCAAGCACTGTGTATTATATTGTTCACACAATATATCACCCTGCAAAATAAAGTCCAGGTCTGAGGTCAAATTTATAGACTTTAGAGCTCATAAGAAACCACTTCTACTTGTCGTCTTCCCAACCGCAGTTTCTGAAAACGTTTACACCCTTATAGCCCACAGAAATACTTATCAAACAATAAACAGAGTCATCAAGTTCTTAGCATTCACTCAAGATGATGCACCCGTAATGAAATCTTATCCAACAGTGGCGCTTTTAATCCAGATACATTTCTCTACATTTGCAGAAATGCCGTTGTAATATCTGAAGATTCTAAATAAAGTATGAATATTTAGGCCTAGATTACAAGTCAAGCGCTAATTTAGAGCGCGCACACAAATAGGCAAATTTGCCCATTTGAAGGCGCACAATAAATAACCAGCCATTACAAGTGGCTGTTTAATGCTACCGTGAGCTTGCGGTAGCAATTAATGCTTATAAAAATTTTTTATAAAATAAACGGCACTGAAAAGTGTTCCCAGTAAATATGTATGTATATGTTATACATTTATGTGTTAATATGTGTGTATACATATATTAACACATAAATATATATGTATATATTCATATACATATATATTTACAATTTGCTGCCATCGCTGCTTGAATTACCCCCTTTGCCGCACTAGTTCTCATGCCGTGTCTCACGTTATGACAACAAGGCTCCCATTGGAGCCTACGGAAGCGCTCTCTTGTAAGCCCAATGCTTCCCAGCAATGTGAAAGCGAGCTTGCATTCGCATTGTGGCTAACTTGTAATACCAGTGCACATTTACATGCGCTGGTATTACTCAGTGGAGCGCAAATATCAATTTCACTAAAACTATATTTTGCGCTCCAATTGTAATCTACACATTGTGTAGCACAGTGTACTAGAGTGTGGTAACACATTTACTTTTTTTTTAGATTATGACACCGGCGGGACTCCGTAATAAAGCTATGCAGCCGCTGAAAAAAACTTAAGCTCCAGGATGGCAGAGCACAGTATGAAGATGTGGAGTTTGACCACCAAGCACCAGTAAAAGGTTAAAATAACAGAATGGCTTTGAAGATAGCCACTGACACAAGATAAAAAAACAATAGTATTGAGAGTAGCTCTTTTAGTTGTGCCCAGCAGTTTAATGTCCTTATTTAACCTGTATATATACACAATAAAAACTGTATACAGAAATATAAAAACAATATGAACAATAGAAGTTCTGGTTTTATGTTTATTTGCTCTTGAAAAAGGCAACTGAGATCCTGAAACGCGTTGAGAAATGTATTTTAACCTTGGAGCTTAATAACATTTTTTGTGGAATAAATCTTCAACAAAAGCTATTTTATTGCTGTTATTCTCATGGAATAAAACTTCTATACCATGGCATTTGGCTCCCAGTAAGTATACTTCAAATAGTGCACTTTTGTACTCTGCCTACTGCACTATTGTGGTCCCTCATGTGCATTTTTTTCTGTAACCTTGAAGTTGGAATCTCTATCTCTACTGGATCAGCGCCATCTCTCTCTCTATATATATACATAGTGTATTTAAAAAATGTTCTTCCCAGGCACAAAAAACCTCTAAAACGTAATGAAGGCCTTATAATATCTAGTTCTAGGCACACAAACACACACAATATATAGTCGTGGACCCGTCGCTCAATGTGCCTAGAAGGATATGGCTGCACCTCACTGATAAGGCCCACACTAGGCCGAAAATATATTTGGGGTTTTGCTGTTTCTCTCATTCAGAGGGATTGCCTGGTATTTCTGGACTGGACTGCACGGTTTAGTCAGGGTCAGACTGATAAACTGCACGAAAGTTCTTCTCTGTGAAAGGCACATGTTGAGCAAAAAGAGTCTGCTCCTAGGGTGGTAACTAGCCATAGAACAAGTTCTTATGCTAATGTTTGTTCCCAGGTTGAGTGCTTCTCTCTTTTTGTATATGCAAATTATGACCCCGAAGGAAGTCTTTCTAAGGGTGATGCGGGAAACCAGACGTGGACCCATTGCTCAGTGTGCATAGAAAGATATGACTGCACCTCACTGACGAGGCCCACACTAGGCCGAAACGTACGTCTGGGGTTTTGCTGTTTCTCTCGTTCAGGTAGGGATTGCCTGTTTTTTTGGGACGGCGGACGGGACTGCACTGTTTAGTCAGGGTTAGACTGATATGCTACAGGAAAATTCTCTGTCAAAGGCACATGTTGGGCAAATAGAGGCTGCTCCTAGGGTGGCAAAACGCCATAGAGCAAGCTATTATGCTATTGTTTGTTTTCAGGTTAAGCGCTTCTCTCTTTTGGTATGTGCAAATATACAGTAGTGGTCCAGCAAGAGTCGGACAAGCAACTCTATTGTGCTCCAGTTTGTGGCATGAGTTGGCACAGCCGCTTTGCATTTCTGACTGTACATTGATAATAGCCAGGTTCAGCATTCTCCTACCCCTTTGTGACATTGTTACAAGGAGGCAGTTTACCACATATGGGTGAACGGGAACAGATAAGGAGACTATCAAATTGATAAATCACTGCTACATTTGTTTCTGAAGATAATGGGGTCAAATTACTGCAGCAATAAATTGTTTCTGGCAAACAAGAGGTTAATTCTCTTCTGCTAGGTGTTAGGAGTTATGTCATTGCTGTGTCTTATTGTTATGAGTTAAATAATTTATAAAACTGATTAAATTAGTCCAGCTATGTTCAACAAAAAAATGCTTTGAAATTATTAGATACATGTAAAATCTGCAGCTGGACCAAAACCTACTTTCAACAACAATAATAATAAATTTGTTATTTTAAAATCCATTTTCTGTACATTTTACTGTAAAAATATGAAATGTCTGAAGACTTACCCTCCTGCTGCTCCCTGGTGAGTGGAAACAAATGCAGAATTCAGACAGAAGAAAAGAGAAGAAAAAAAGAGAAAGAAAAGATTAAAGCATAAACAAAGTTGTAAGAAAATAGAAAGAAAAATACAATGTACAACTTTATTGCAGCACTTTTCTATGTGATGTATAATATTATTATCATGGTATGCTATGCTTTCTTTGGTGGCTTCTGAATAAATTTCAGTTTAAAGGAAGACTGGGCTTAGGTCAGGGCGACAGGGGCACTGTTGGCATTTATCATTGCACCAGTAGTTCTTGTGAATTGCTGGTACAATGCCGCCCCCTGCAGATTTGCAGCCAATCGGCCGCTAGCAGGGGTTGGCAATCAACCAGATCGTATTCGATTGGGTTGATTTCTGTCCGCGGCCTAAGAGCAGGCGGACAAATTATGGAGCAACAATCTTTAGATTTTTCGCCGAAAACAGGGGGCATCAAGCTCCGTACGAAGCTTGATAAATATGCCCCAATGTATTTAGTTTATGAAGATGTGTTAATGGTGTCAGGAGGTGTAATATATAGTTATTATATATGTAACACTGACTGCCAGGACAGGTGGGCCATACAGGGGGCAGGGCGCACATAGGGAGGGGAATCAGGGAGCTGGGCCCCATAAATCTGCCTTGCCCAGTGTTCAGCAAATGCTAATATATACATTGTTTGTATATATTTGCTGCTTATCCTCATTATTACAGGCTTGCTTGATGGCTGAAAAGCCTTTAAAGGGATATGAAACACTTTTGCGATTCAGACAGAACATGCAATTTAAAAAACAGTTTTAAATTTACTTCTAATACAAAATTTGCTTGGCTCCCATGGTGTTCTTTGTTTAAGAGATACCTAGGTAGGTGTCTGGAGCACTAAATGGCAGGAAACAGTGCTACCTTCTAGCGCTCTTGCAAATGAATAACATTCCTGCAAAACTGCTGCCATATAGTGCTCCAGACAAGTGCCCTCTCCTGAGCTTACGTCTCTATTTTTAAACAAAAGATACCAAGAGAGTGAAGAAAACTTGATAATAGAAGTAAATTAGAAAGTTGCATGCCCCTTTAAGTAACATTACTTCATGACTCCAACACTTTTAATTCATTACTGTACTTTGCAAAGCTTACTGCTCCTTTAACGTTTACAACACCGTGTGCACGTGCGTGCATGTGTGCGTGTTTAGTTGTAGTAAAGTCCCTTTAAATGTGGTGCCTGTACTGAATTCTTCTGGACTGTAAGTGGGTGACCGGTTCCCCCTATTTATTACCAGTACTTTAGGTATTTCCGTCTCACTTATAAAGCTTCTCTATATGATTGTACCGTACAGGATAACAATTTGCTGATTGAATATTCCGCTCTGTATTAATGAATAAAGATTGTGTTTGTTTTTCTGCCATATTTTGTTGGGAATTTGTGTACAGTATATTAAAGGGACACTGAACCCAATTTTTTTCTTTCTTTCGTGATTCAGAGAGCATACAATTTTAAGCAACTTTCTAATTTACTCCTATTATCAAATTTTCTTCATTCTCTTGGTAACTTTATTTGAAAAGCAAGAATGTAAGTTTAGATCCCAGCCCATTTTTGGTGAACAACCTGGGTTGTTCTTGCTGATTGTTGGATAAATTCACCCACCAATAAACAAGTGTTGTCCAGTGTGCTGAACCAAAATTTGTCTGGCTCCTTAGCTTAGATGCCTTATTTTTCAAATAAAGATAACAAGAGAACGAAGAAAAATTGATAATAGGAGTAAATTAGGACGTTTCTTAAAATTGCCTGCTCTATCTGAATCACGAAAGAAAAGAAATTTGGGTTCAGTGACCCTTTAATGTTTGTTACACTGATGCACACTTTCAGCACCTTTCTCTTCCACTTGTATTGCTGGAAGATTTAGAGAAACAATCCTCTTATTTATAATTATGAGTTAATGCAGTGTTGCTTCTTTAGTAACTCTCTAGGAAACAAATGGGCAGATCCTGGGTACGATAACAATGAGGAAGCCAAAACTGAGCCTAATTACATTTGGAGTAATCAAGGCTTTGGCAGCTGTAATCCCTGTTATGAATGTGTTGCTAATTCAGAGAGACGTAATAAAGCCTGTTATTGTTTTATAATAATTTAGTCACAAAGGACTTTTTCAGCAGGGTCAATTAAAGGGACATAAAGGAAATGCTGTAATGCTCAGATTCCTTAAAGGTCACACACACATGTGCTACCCCTGATTGGTTCATGCATGTTCTGTTCTGGGTCAGTAGTTTATTGCAGATCCATTGCTGATTTTACTTATGTGTTTAATCATTTGGAAGGGTTAAACTCTTAGGTATAGGCACACAATTGTGCAATGATACATGTACTAATGCATTAGAGCCTTTTCTTATTGCTGCTGTTAACTTACATTTAGGGATGTGTTAATGCTATTATACAAAGCTAGCATTAAAGGGACAGTCTACTCCAGAATTTGTATTGTTTCAAAAGATAGATAATCCCTTTATTACCTATTCCCCAGTTTTGCATAACCAACACAGTTATAATAATATACTTTTTACCTCTGTGATTACCTTGTATCTAAGCCTCTGCAAACTGCCCCTTTTTTCAGTTCTTTTGACAGACTTGCATTTTAGTCAATATGTGCTGACTCATAAGTAACTCCATGGAAGTGAGCACAATGTTATTTATATGGTCCACATGTCCTGGACACTTATGAGTTATAAATGCTGCAGGGTGTGCTGGTAGGAACATGAATTTAAACTCTGGACAGCAAACAAATAGTGACACTGAACAGCACTATTCATATCCCTCTCTACACACCCTGCAGCATGTATAACTCATAAGTGTCAAGGAGAACATGGCTGAGGTGGCAACCCTACTTCAAGGTCTTAGAAAATAGCAGCCTACCTAGGTTTAGCTTTCAACAAAGAATACCAAGAGAACAAAGGAAATTTGATGATAAAAGTAATTTGGAAAGTTGTTTAAAGGGACACTGAACCCAAATTTTTTCTTTCGTGATTCAGATAGAACAGCAATTTTAAACAACTTTCTAATTTACTCCTATTATCAATTTTTCTTCATTCTCTTGCTATATTTATTTGAAAAAGAAGGCATCTAAGCTTTTGTATTAGTTCAGAACTCTGGACAGCACTTTTTTATGGGTGGATGAATTTATCCACCAATCAGCAAGAACAACCCAGGTTGTTCACCAAAAATGGGCCGGCATCTAAACTTACATTCTTGCTTTTCAAATAAAGATGCCAAGAGAATTAAGAAAATTTGATAATAGGAATAAATTAGAAAGATGCTTAAAATTTCATGATGTATCAGAATCACAAAAGAAAAAATTTGGGTTCAGTGTCCCTCTAAAATTGGCTGCGCTATCTGAATAATGAAAGTTTAATTTTGACTTGACTATCCCTTTAAATAGAGCAGTCGAAAAACACTAATTTTCATTGGTAACAATTGTGTTTAACTCCTGCAAAGAGGTTAAATATAAGGCTGCAACAACTAATCAGTAAGATTGATCCTAAAAATAGTTGCCAGACCACGTAATCTATAATGAGATTTGTTGGCAACTATTTTTATGATCAATTAATTAATCTTACCGATTAGTTGGTGCAGCCCTAGTTAAATACATAGTTAAAATATTTTTAAAAGAACAAGGAGAGGCTAATTCTTTATAAGAATACACAAAATATCACTCGAGGTTAGTAGCTTGCAGATCAAGTGTAATAGGACAGCATGTGATAAATATACTTGTGATACTAAAGTAAGACATAACTTTTTATCAGTAACTTATAAAATTAAGAAATAATTTAAAACCACACTTAGGTCAAATTATTCCAAATTATTTTTTAAATTATTTCCTTATTTTTATGTTATTGAATAAAAGTTATGTCTTAATTTAGTATCACAAGTATATTTATCACATGCTGTTCTATTACACTGGATCTGAAAGCTACAAACCTTGAGCGCTATTTTGTGTATTCTTATAAAGAATAAGCCTCTCCTTGTTCTTTTAAAAATATTAAATGTTCAAATACACTAGCACCCTTACCCGATATTAATTTAAAATACAGAATCTCTGTGGCATAGTAAAAGGTTTCTACTGAGGTTTAACGTTAACTCTTAAGTAGTGCCATTGGTCTTTCCTTTTGTTTACATAGTTAAAATGTCTCTCAGCAGGCTCTCTGCCAAGCCATTAAATGCATAATGACTCCAGAAAATGAATTGAGCTATGTGTTTAACCACGCTGCCAAGAACAAACAATAATAAAATGTTCAAAAATGCAAAGCTGGAGGGATTTTTATTTTGGATAATTGTACATGTAAATAAATATCAGATCTATAACATAAAACGTACTCATAATCCACTTCCTCTGTGTCAGACATGGTGTCAGGTATCGATCTCACCTATAAAAAAAAGATACACTTAGATTAATTCAGTATAAATTAATAATCTTCTTTTCCCTGCAGGTGCACTCTACCAACAAGGAATATTTATTGCGCCACTAATATGGAATAATAGACTTTAATTCTCTGCTATTGTATTGTTTTTCATTTATAAAGTGCCAGCTCAGAGCACTTGGCAGTGAAACCCCTATAGTCTACTTAATATATAATTAAAATTCAGAAATATCAAAGGACAATTAAAGGGACATTCCAGCCAAAATTGAAATGTACATCAGTGCATTTATATTTTGAATAGAAGTATTTTGTGTTGGCAAAAATTATTTTAGTAAAAACTTTGACTATTTTCCGTGAGTCTTTTAAAGGCACGAACATGATGTGATGCATATATAAATAGGCTTCATGTATCAACATCTATACAATAAAAGGCAGGCACAGTATTTAAAATACTGATAGGTGGGGCATATCTAAACAGTGACAGTTGTTATTAAAAGCATTTATGCAATCAGAATTATGTTACAAAAAAATGCACAAATATCTATCTACGCACTGATGTGGATTTCAGATTTGGCTGGGACGCCCCTTTAAAGAGGCAAAGAGATATGAGGGTATAAAGGGACAGTAAAACTAAAATTAAATTTAAAATGGATTTGATAGAGCAGGAAATTTGAAACAACTTTCTAATGTATTTGCTGAGGTGAACTCAGGAGCATACACGTGTCTTTAGGCATCTGACAGAAGTGTTTGCAACAATGTGTATAGCAACCTTATACATAGCTGCAGATACTGTTGTTATAGAATGCTTAAAGGGACAGTCAAATAAAAAAAAAACTTTCATGATTTAAATAGGGAATGTAATTTTAAACAACTTTCCAATTTACTTTTATCACCAATTTTGCTTTGTTCTCTTGGTATTCTTAGTTGAAAGCTAATTCTAAGAAGTTCATATGCTAATTTCTTAGACCTTGAAGACTGCCTCTAATCTGAATGCATTTTGACCACTAGAGGGTATTAGTTCATGTGTTTCATATAGATAACATTGAGCTCATGCACATAAAGTTACCCTGGAGTGAGCACTGATTGGCTAAAATGCAAGTCTGTCAAAACAACTGAAACTAGGGGGCAGTCTGCAGAGGCTTAGATACAAGGTAATCACAGAGGTAAAAAGTGTATTTCTATAACAGTGTTGATTATGCAAAACTGGTGAATGGGTAATAAAGGGATTATCTTTCTTTTTTAAAACAACAAAAATTCTGGTGTTGACTGTCCCTTTAAGACATATGCATGCTCCTAAGATCCTATCAGAATACATAGATTTACTCTTCAATGAAAGATACCAAGAGAGAGCGAGCAAGTTTGATAATATTAGTAAATTGGAAAGTTGTTTAAAGCTGCATGCTCAATCTAAATCATGAATGTTTAATATTGACTTTAACACACAGTAGAAACACGGCTCATGACTCGCAGAGCACTGCTGGTCCTGAGTGGAAAACGCAGCTGATCCCCACAGTAGTCTAGGGTCAATAGTCTTAACATTACATTCTCTAATGGATGTAATTTATGACTATAATGGTCCTTTAAGTAAACGTATTTGTACTACATTTTGTAAATATGGGTTGCATGTATAGTTACATCAAATTCACTAACAGTAACTCATTTCCTACTTCATTTGCAAAGAGACATGAAACCAATTTTTTTTTCTGATTCCGACAGAGCATTCAATGCATATTTTACTAATGGAAGTAAATTGGAAAGTTTTTCAAAAACTACATCCTCTGTCTTTGCAATATTTATTTTGTCCCCTTTTCCTGTAATTCCATTCTGAAAGTGTAAGCTTTTCAGTTCCTGTAAGAAATGGAAGTGCAGGACACTGTTATATTCCACACAGCTATTGGCTGCACTATCTAATGACCTATTTATAACTCTCCTTAAAGGGACACTGTACCCATATTTTTTCTTTCGTGATTTAGATAGAGCATGGCATTTTAAGCAACTTTCTAATTTACTCCTATTATCAAATTTTCTTCATTCTCTTGGTATCTTTATTTGAAATGCAAGAAAGTAAGTTTAGATGCCGGCCCATTTTTGGTGATCAACCTGGGTTGTTCTTGCTGATTGGTGGATAGACTCATCCACCAATAAAAAACTGCTGTCCAGAGTTCTGAATAAAAAAAAACGCTTAGGTGTCTTCTTTTTAAAATAAAGATAGCAAGAGAACGAAGAAAAATTGATAATATGAATAAATTAGAAAGTGGCTTAAAATTGCATGCTCTATCTGAATCATAAAAGAAAAAAATTGGGTTCAGTGTCCCTTTAATTGGCCACAGCAGGGAAGGAAACCTAAGTTACAACATGGCAGCTCCCATTGTTTTATAGACACTAAAACTTTACACTTATTTTGTCAATATTTAAACAGCTAATAAAACTTGCATTTACTTAGATTACGAATGGAGTTTTATCAGCCTGAGAAGGGTAAAAGCGATTGCGAGATTGCAGTGTTCTTTACACACAAATCCATATTACAAGTGGCATGCTGTTAAATTTACAGCAAATTTGTTTGTGCTAACTCCCGGTAATTTATGCTCCCCATATATTCTATGGGTAGCTTTGATCTGTAAAATGTACTCGTATTACAAGTTGAAAGTAAATGCGATTGCGTGAACACAATCGCATTTACCGCTCAAATTTTTTATGCAACTGGAAAGGTCGCGTAACGAGTTTGTCCATAGGAAACAGTTGCACTAAACTACACTATGAACTCCTAAACCACCACCCCCAGATCACAAACTATCTCTTTACACTATTAACCCCTAAACCACCACACACCCCACCGCAAAGTAAGCTTCTACACTATTAACCTTTAAACCGCCAGCCCCCCACATCACAAAAAAATAAAAACTTACCTATGAAAGTAAAAACAAATCTACTCTTACCTTTTATAAAAATGAAAACCTACCATTACTATTAAATTTAAAAACCTAATATAACCTTACTATTTAAATAAAAAAAATACCATAAAAAAAAAATTACATTGCTTAAAAACAAGAAAAAAAAGCTTTCATTTTATTGGCTGATTCGAATTTGAACAATTCAAATCAGCCAATAGGAATGCAAGGGTACCCCTATATAAAAGGGGTACCTTGCATTAAAAATTCAATGTGTCGCTGGTGACTGCATAAAGAGGACCTTCTTGTTGACCCTCTGAAGATGAAGACAGCCACCAGCGCGGCTGGGATGAAGATAAAAAGATGAACTGCCGACGGAATGAAGAAGTACCACCTCGGGGTTTAGTGTTTTTTTAAAAAAAAATTTAATTATGTAATATATGTTGTTTTTTTTGGAATTTTAAGCTTTTGTTATTTTTTTTTGTAATGTTTTTTAATTTAGTAATGTTTTTTTTAAAGGTAAGAGTAGTTGTTTTTTACTCTCTTAGGTAAGTTTTTATTATTTTAAAGGTAGTTAGTTTTGTTTTTGGTAAAGGTAGGGTTAGTCTATTTTCTGTTAACTTAAAAGGTGTTAGGTTAGGGGAGTTAGATGTTAATGGGTTATTTTGTGTTGGGGCTGGCAGTTTAGGGGTTAATAGTCTAGTGTTTTATTTTGTGTTGAGGGGCTAGCGGTTTAGGGGTTAATAGTGTAGTGTTTTACTTTACTTTGGGGGGCTGGTGGTTTAGTTGTTAATAGTGTAGTGTTTTACTTTACTTTGGGGGGCTGGTGGTTTAGGGGTTAATAGTGTAGTGTTTTACTTTACTTTGGGGGGCTGGTGGTTTAGGGGTTAATAGTGTAGTATTTTACTTTACATTGGGGGGCTGGCAGTTTAGGGGTTGATAGTGTAGTGGGAACTTTGCACTTTGAACTGTGGCAGTTTAGGGGTTATCAGAGTAGGGGCTTATGGCGATCGGGTTAGCTAGCAAGCAGAGTGTTTATTTTCCACTTTTTTTTTCTCCATTGACTTCAAGGGGGGAATAGTTTATCGTGTAAGTTCGTCTTTTTTGTGCTTGTCGCGTTAGTGCTGGAGCAATAACTTTTTACTTTCAACACGTTATACCAGCGCAACCTGATGAGTGGAAAAGGTTTTACTTTTTTACAGTTCCCACTCTAGCGAAAGCTGTAATTAGCGCTCCACTTGTAATCTAGCCCTTAGTGTTAAATGTCCCTTTTAGTGTCCCTTTAAGCTTTCTGTGCCTTTGTGCTTGATTAAATGTTTTTTTAAATAAATCATTATAATACAACAAATTTGTTTCAGGAATAACGTCTGAGCAGCTATATCTCCTCTTTAGGTCACAAAACGCTGATAGTAAAATCAAGCAGCCCCCATCATTGTGCTAAACAGAGGCTTTGTCCTAGTCTATTTTTATAAAGTGCTAAATATCTTGGCATTAAATATAGAACAGATGGACAAAGAAATAACTACAGGACAGTAGTTGGATTAACTGATGGCCTGATAAGAATGAGGTTTCAAATCATTTGTTCTTTCTATTGGATTTAGTATCAAGGCTGTGTATATTATACAAACCACTGGTGTATAATCTTGTAAAATCTTATTAAGGCATTTAACTAATTTGCCTGATTGGGGTATCTATCTATCTATCTATCTATCTATCTACTGTCTGTCTATATCTGTCTGTCTATCTATCTATCCATCTATCTATCTATCTATCTATCTATCTATCTATCTATCTATCTATCTACTGTCTGTCTGTCTCTGTAAGTATGTCTATCTATCTATCTATCTATCTATCTACTGTCTGTTTCTCTATCTATCTATCTATCTATCTATCTATCTATGTGTATATATATATATATATATATCTATATGTGGCGGATAAAGTTAGAAATTGGATAATCCTAGCATTACCCGGGTAAACCTGACATTACCCAAGTGGCTGTTGGTAAAGCCCAATGTTACATGATAAATCTTCTCAGAGTGCATCGAGTCACTGCATCAAATATATATATGATGCACTTCACACATCTTCACTATCTTTTTTGCCTCAGCCTTGGCGGTTCAAGGTGGGGCAAAGCCCGCTTGGGTAATTTATGGTGCACTGATTCACTAACCCTAGCTAAGCTTATAAACTGTGTGAACAGGGATGCTTTGGTGTAAGGGGAATCTGCTGAAAAGCAGACTTGAAGTAAAAAGGTGTGTCATTGTGAACCTAATTTGCATATCTTACCCAGAATCCTTTGCTGCCTTGGAAACAATGTAATTCAGAGGTTTTCTGTGGGAAAACAAGCCTTCTGGCCTGTCTAGATTTGTTAATGAACTACACAATAAGTTATTTTCTCTATAATTTGTGCGTAGTGGAGGATTTTAAACTTACATTTTACCTACCCCTAATTTTAAATGTTGTTGTGTGTGTATATATATATATATATATATATATATATATATATATATATATATATAAATATATAAAATGTGTGTGTGTGTACAGTGGTGAAATAGTACTGATAGAATGTACAAGTTGGGGGGAAGTGAGCAGTCTTACTTAACGTTATATAGCTGATGTATAGTAGTATATCTCTAAAACTCTAAGTCATGAAATCCAGATGTAGCACATAGCAACTGGGAAAGTTTATTGTAAAAACACAACTGGAATATCCTTGATCACTGGTTACATCTCTATGGATTTAGCTCAGCTCCAACAAAAACAGCATGATTTCCATATTTAACAATTCCCAATAGGTTCCAGAAGCTCAGTTATTTATTGTCTAAAGATCATTTTGGGAGGAATCTGAATTTTGGCCTTAAAAAAAATCCTAACATCTCAAGTTACCATTGGTGTTGTCCCCTGCAGAGTCTGACAGCTGCAGTAAATGTCAAGTTTATTTTGATATATACAGTATATGATTTCCAACTTTTGCTATTGTCACATACTGCATAACCTGTGTTTGCTATTTGGCATCTCCAAATGCAGCGCATGCTATTCACATTTGAGCAACAATGATGCCAAACATTAATAAATATTAATATTAATATTCGTCATGGGCTTGTAAGAGGGGAAAATAATCTATGGTTAAATCATTATCTGTATCTGTTCAGTAATGATGGTGAGCCTAACTAGGTGTTCTCTTCAACAAAGGATAACAAAAAATGAAAGTCATTTGGTAACAGAAGTGAATTTAAAAGTGTATTAACCCCTTAAGGACCACATCACTTTTCCATTTTCTGACCGTTTGGGACCAGGGCTATTTTTACATTTTTGCGATGTTTGTGTTTAGCTATAATTTTCCTCTTACTCATTTACTGTACCCACACATATTATATACCGTTTTTCTCTCCATTAAATGGACTTTCTAAAGATACCATTATTTTCATCATATCTTATAATTTACTATAAAAAAATGATAAAATATGATGGAAAAAATGGAAAAAACACACTTTTTCTAAATTTAACCCCCAAAATCTGTTACACATCTACAACCACCAAAAAACAACCAAAATAAATAGTTTCTAAATTTTGTCCTGAGTTTAGAAATACCCAATGTTTACATGTTCTTTGCTTTTTTTTTGCACGTTATAGGGCAATAAATGCAAGTAGCACTTTGCTATTTCCAAACCATTTTTTTTTCAAAATTAGCAAAAGTTACGTTGTAACACTGATATATGTCAGGAATCCCTGAATATCCCTTGACATGTATATATATTTTTTTAGTAGACAACCCAAAGTATTGATCTAGGCCCATTTTGGTATATTTCATGCCACCATTTCACCGCCAAATGCGCTCAAATAAAAAAAATCGTTCACTTTTTCACAAGCTTTTTCACAAACTTTAGGTTTCTCACTGAAATTATTTATAAACAGCTTGTGCAATTATGGCACAAATGTTTGTAAATGCTTTTCTGTGATCCCCTTTGTTTAGAAGTAGCAGACTTATATGGCTTTGGCATTGCTTTTTGGTAATTAGAAGGCCGCTAAATGCCGCTGCGCACCACACACGTGTATTATGCCCAGCAGTAAAGGGGTTAATTAGGGAGCTTGTAGGGTTAATTTTAGCTTTAGTGTAGTGTGGTAGACAACCTAAAGTATTGATATAGGCCTATTTTGGTATATTTCATGCCACCATTTCCCCGCCAAATGCGATCAAATAAAAAAAATCGTTACATTTTTCACAATTTTAGGTTTCTCACTGAAATTATTTACAAACAGATTGTGCAATTATGGCAGGAATGGTTGTTAGTTACAGCTTATCTGTGATCCCCTTTGTTCAGAAGTAGCAGACATATGGCTTTGGAGTTGCTTTTTGGTAATTAGAAGGCCGCTAAATGCCGCTGCGCACCACACTTGTATTATGCCTAGCATTGAAGGGGTTAATTAGGTAGCTTGTAGAGTTAATTTTAGCTTTAGTGTAGAGATCAGCCTCCCACCTGACACATCCCACCCCCTGAACCCTCCCTGACCCCCTCAAACAGCTCTCTTCCCTCCCACACCTCACAATTGTCACCGCCATCTTAAGTGCGCTGCGGAATCTGTTGGCGCTCTACAAATAACCGATAATAATAATAAAGTACTGCCCGAAAGTCTGCCAGTACTAAAAAAAAAACATTTACATTTTTTTTTAACCCCCCCCCCATTGATTCTGCAGTGTTGGATCCCCTCTTAGCCCCCAATTTCCCTGATCCCCCCATACAGCTCTCTAACCCTCCCCCCTCTACCTATTTGCCGCCATCTTAGGTACTGGCAGCTGTCTGCAGTACCCAGTTTGCCCAAAACAAATGTGTAATATTATTACAATAACATATTTTCTGTAGTGTACCTACCCCCCCTCAATATCCTACCTCCCTCCCAGATCCCTTGCCCAATGTCCCAGATATCCCCACTGTCAGACCAATTTTTTAAGCTGCAAAAAACAAGATTCGGCGTGCGCACAAGTGCCCCCCCACCGCTTTCACTGTCTGTGGCACAACTGTAGACTAACGGAATCTGGAAGCACTAATATCGATGGGCTGCCCACCCGCCTCCCAGCTGCTGCTCCCACCCACCAACGATCGGCGACATCAATGCCCGATGCAGAGAGGGCCACAGAGTGGCTCTCTCTGCATCGGTGTAAAAAAATAAGGTATTACAGTGATGCCTCAATACCGAGGCATCACTGCAACACCTTGAAAGCGGTTGGAAGCAATCACGATTGCTTCCACCGCTTGAAACCCCTGAGAACGTACAGGGTACGTCCTTGGTCACTAACTAACATTTTTTGTAGGACGTACCCTATACGTCCTTGGTCCTTAAAGGAACACTGAACCCAAATTTTTTCTTTTGTGATTCAGAAAGAGCATGAAATTTTAAGCAACTTTCTAATTTACTCCTATTATCAAATGTTCTCTATTCTCTTGGTATCTTTATTTGAAATGCAAGAATGTAAGTTTAGATGCCGGCCCATTTTTGGTGAACAACCTAGCTTGTCCTTGCTGATTGGTGGATAAATCCATCCACCAATCAAAAACTGCTGTCCAGAGTACTGAACCAAGAAAAAAGCTTAGATGCCTTCTTTTTCATATAAAGATAGCAAGAGAACGAAGAACAATTGATAATAGGAGTAAATTAGAAAGTTGCTTAAAATTGCATGCTCTATCTTAATCACAAAAGAAAAAAATTGGGTTCAGTGTCCCTTTAAGGGTTTAAAAACTGCATACTACATAAAGGGACAGTCTACTCCAAAATGTTTATTGTTCAAAAAGATAGATAACCCCTTTATTACCTATTCCCCAGTTTTGCACAACCAACACTGTTATATTAATATACTTTTTACCTCTGTGATTAGCTTGAATCTAAGCCTCTTCTGACAGCCCCCTTATCACATGACTATTTACACATGTATACACATATACTGTATACATAGGTATATATATTTTGGAGCCCTTTTTTCAAAAATACCTGAAAACAAGAAAATATTTTTTATTCTATTGTAATGCTTAAAGGGACAGTCAACCCAAAATTTATTTTAACTTATTCAAATTAAGTAATAAACGAGGTTTACAGCAAACCACAGCCCAATTTTGATCTAAATATACATTGGTAGTAAAAAGACTTACTTTTTCTCCTCTGGCCGTTTGAAATGGCTGCCTGATTCTTCCTTCCCTGACGTCACCCAAACAATTTCCAGCTTCATCTGAGGGATTTGTCGATCCTGCGTGTCCTCTTGTGTCGCGCATGCGCAGTTTTTGTCAAAGGGGGCATTATTTGTGGCGGACCTGTGTGCCTGATTGGTCGGAGAAGAGCTAACTACCTATTGGGAATTTGCATGCACATCGTAGAAACGCCTTCTGTATACTCATAATTGCTTGTCCCCACTTATACACGCTCAAATTGTGCATAATTAAAGTGTACCAGCTCTGGCGATCTCCTTCAGTTACCGTTACACTTTAGCTGTGTCCTTTGATATCTCTCTGTTACAGAAGGGCAATCAGACTTACTAATAATGGGTGAATAAACTAATAATGTGATGGAATACGAGGAAGTGAAAAGTCAAGAAACAGTTGGGAAGCATCTTCTGTAACAGAGAGATAACAAAGGAAACAGCTAAAGTGTAACGGTAACTGAAGGAGATCGCCAGAGCTGTGGCTTACTAATAAATTAGGAAGAAAATACCTACAGAGTTGTATTAGTTGGTTTGTCCAGTAAAAGACATCAACGCTTGCAATAGGATCGGATGATACCATCGGAGTATGAAGCTCGCTTTCTAATGCTCGCTATATACACAAATATACAACATGCAAGTATACACTTTAGCTATTCCCTTTCTTATCTCTCCGTTACAGAAGATGCTAATGTGATTAGAGCTGGTACACTTTAATTATGCACAATTTGAGAGTGTATAATTGGGGACAAGCAATTAGGAGTATACAGGAAGCGTTTCTACGATGTGCATGCAAATTCCCAATAGGTAGTTAGCTCTTCTCCTACCAATCAGGCACACGGGACTGCCGCAAATAAAGCCCCCTTTGACAAAAACTGTACATGCGTGACACAAGATGACGGGCAGGATCGACAAATCCCTCAGATGAAGTTGGAAATTGTTTGGGTGTCGTCAGGGAAGGAAGGATCAGGCAGCCATTTCAAACGGCCAGAGGAGGAAAAGTAAACCTCGTTAATTACTTAAATAAGTTAAAATATTTTTTGGGTTGACTGTCCCTTTAAAGGGATATGAAACCCCAATTTTTTCTTTCATGATACAATTTATTCCTGTGTAATTTACATACAAATTTTGTTTTGTTTTTTTTAAAATACAATTTTTGGGGAAGAATTTTGTTACCATTTTTGAGGCACCTTAACAATACAACTTTTCCTGCATATTTTGTGTGTGAATGGTTCAATTATTCGCTTTGTAAGATTTTTAAAATACAAATTTTATTGTGCACTTTTGTAATATACGCATCTCCTCCCCATATGGAAATGCAGTATACGCCCCATAGCGAGACACCCTGTTTTCATGTAGTGGCTTTAGATCATTCCACCAGAGAAATAGAAGTACTAGCGAGGATTCTTAAAAAATCTCACCAGCAGAGATCTTTAGATCATTGGGCTCTCGATCTTTATTAAAACCTCAAACAAAATAAAATCAGACAGGCACAAACTCTAAGCAATGGTGTTGTATTCTTAAAGGTCCATCAAACCCTCAACTGAAACCCAAATTTTATTTATGGTATCTTTTGTTGAAAAGCAGGGACGTAAGCTTACATTTCAGTAGCACTATATCGCAGCAGTTTTGCAAGAATGTTATCCATTTGCAAGAATACTAGATGGCAGCACTATTTCCTGCCATGTAGTTCTCCAGGTGCCTACCTAGGTATCTCCTCAACACAGAATGTCATGGAAACGAAGCAAATTTGATAATATAATTTTTTTTAAATCTGTCTGAATCACAAAAGAAGATTTTTGTGTTTCATATCCCTTTAATAATGTGTTTTGCTGTGTATGTACTGTAAATATTTTACATTTCAATGTTCTTCACATAGGGAAAAATCATCTATGTATTTTTAGATAGATATTCCTATATATACAGTATATATATCTGTATATACATATATACACACACACACACATATATATATATGCTCCTATCTACGCAGACTCATTTTGAATTTTTTGTTTACTAACTGTTGATATTATTATTTTTTATTTTCTGTTTGTTGCAGTTTACCCTTTTGTTGCTATACATAGTATAGCCATATACGTATATCTTAATTTGCACTGCCATATATGAAAGAATGCTTTATAGGTTATCTTTTCTCTGAGGTTTACTGGATTAATTATGTTTAAATGTTCACATGAGATCTGTATATCAGTACTAAGGGGGACCTTTGTATTAGGCATAGCTATACATTATACTTCTTGTAAGCCTATGCTTCTATTAAAGTGAATGTAAATTTTGATGCTAAAGTGCCCGTTTTTTTAAAATTCGATTAAAAACTCCTGTTGAGAAAAAAAACTTACCTTTTAATCTTCACAGCAGTTCCACCTTCCTCCGCCCGTCGCAAAGCCTCTTCCTGGGTCTAAAATGAGGAATCCGGCTTCCTCCAATCACAGGGTTGAATCAGACACTGATTCCCCCGAGGGGAGAAGCCCTGATTGGAGGATGACCTATCCATCATTTATGTCGTCAGAAATGGCTTGCAACGACCGGAGGACGCTGGAGCTGCTGTGAAGATTAAAAGGTAAGTTTTTTTTCACAACAGTAGTGAAATGTACATTTTTATGAATTAAAGTGCCCCTGTTTTTAATCAAATTTTTGAAAACCGGGCACTTTAGTATAAAAATTGACATTCACTTTAAGTCAAGCAGTTTAGTGACGAATGGTGCAATAAGTTTTAAAGCACTGCACATGTTACTATAATAGCTAAATGCTTTGATAACGGATGGCTAAAGATATCTAAAATAACATTTCTGCCTATACTCGAGGTGTAGATGTACTATCTTTCATGATAGATGAGATTTTACCATCAGCAATCGATTGTAGAAATTTTTCTATACATTGTTTTGAACATTTAACTATTAATATTATGGGGTTTTCACTTTGAGTTTATTCTTTAGGGCTACGCCTCCACTCCTTACAGCATTTTTGCAACACATGACTAACAGAGACTAGTTAATAGTCAGTTTGCTGATATAAATTTACTGATATCAGTAGCTTGCTCTAAGTGAGTGGAAAGCGCATTTAATCTGATCATTGCAAGATAATGGATGGTCTAAGAGATCTAAAATAGTATTTCTGCTGAATTTAGTGGTGCATTATAACACCTAGATTACAATTCTTGCGTTAGAGGCTATGCGGTGCTAACGAGCAGTTTATTCTCACCGCTCACTTACAGACAGCCCTGGTATTACGGGTTTTTACAAACCAGACAAGAAGTGAGCATTGAGCAAAATTTTGCTCATTACCGCACTCCAATACCAGCGCTGCTTACGTTAGCGGTGAGCTGGTGTAACGTGCTCGTGCACGATTTCCCCATAGGAATCAACGGGGAGAGCTGGCTGAAAAAAAGTCTAACACCTGCAAAAAAACAGGGTAAAGCTCCTTAACGCAGCCCCATTGATTCCTATGGGGAAATACATTTTATGTCTACACCTAACACCCTAACATGAACCCCGAGTCTAAACACCCCTAATCTTACACTTATTAACCCCTAATCTGCCACCCCTGACATCGCCGACACCTATATTATAATTATTAACCCCTAATCTGCCGCTCCGGACACTGCCGCCACCTACAATATACTTATGAACCCCTAATCTGCTGCCCCCAACCTCGCCGAACCCTACATTATATTTATTAACCCCTACTCTGCCGCCCCCAATGTCGCCGCCACCTACCTACATTTATTAACCCCTAATCTGCCGCCTCCAACGTCGCCGCCACTATACTTAATGTATTAACCCCTAAACCTAAGTCTAACCCTAACACTCCCTAACTTAAATATAATTAAAAGAAATCTAAATAAAAATTCCTATCATTAACTAAATAATTCCTATTTAAAACTAAATACTTACCTATAAAATAAACCCTAAGCTAGCTACAATATAACTAATAGTTACATTGTAGCTAGCTTAGGATTTATTTTTATTTTACAGGCAAGTTTGTATTTATTTTAACTAGGTAGAATAGTTATTAAATAGTTATTAACTATTTAATAACTACCTAGCTAAAATAAATACAAAGTTACCTGTAAAATAAAACCTAACCTAAGTTACAATTACACCTAACACTACACTATAATTAAATTATTTCTCTAAATTAAATACAATTAAATACAATTAAATAAAATTATCTAAAGTACAAAAACAAACAAACACTAAATTACAGAAAATAATAAACAAATTACAAGATTTTTAAACTAATTACACCTAATCTAATCCCCCTAACAAAATAAAAAAGCCCCCCCAAAATAAAAAAGCCCTACCCTACACTAAATTACAAATAGCCCTTAAAAAGGCCTTTTGCGGGGCATTGCCCCAAAGTAATCAGCTCTTTTACCTGTAAAAAAAATTACAAATCCCCCCAACATTAAAACCCACCACCCACACAACCAACCCTACTCTAAAACCCACCCAATACCCTCTTAAAAAACCTAACACGAACCCCTTGAAGATCACCTTACCGGGAGAAGTCTTCATCCAACCGGGCCGAAGTCCTCAACGAAGCCGGGAGAAGTCTTCATCCAAGCTGGGCGAAGTGGTTGTCAGGGTTTTTCCCCTGTTTTGTTTGCCATGTGCTGCTGGCAGCCATTTTACTCACCTCTCTTGCTGACTATGGTGCATTGTGGGGGATGCTGCTCATTTCCTGCACTTCCTTTTATGGCCAGACTGGTGTGTATCATCTGTGTGAGACAGGATGCAGTCTCAGAATTGTGATGTCATCACTTATTATTTAAAGGGCCTCTGTTCAGTATGCTTTGCCTTTGCGTTGTCTCAGACCTGTTTGTGAGAGTTCCTGTGTATTGCCAGGCTGTCTGACGTCCTTCCTAGTCCCTGATCCCCGGCTTGTTCCTGACTTTGCTGTTTTTCTTGTTCCTGATTCCGGCTCATCTGACTATTCGCTTTGGCTCATGACTCGGCTCGTCTGACTACCAGCTCTGGTTTTGACTCCTGGCTTGTTTTTTGACTTGTGGACTTTTTATTATTTTTTTTTGTTATTAATAAAGGTGTGATTTTTTTTGCACTTCTCGTCTACAAGGATTTTAATATTATATTGACAAACAGCATAGCACAGTTAAAAAAGGAACTTATTCAGTCAAAACATGAAAAATTCATACGAGACCAAACTGACTACAACCAAGACAGTTTATATGTCTGGCAAAGACAGACAAGGAACAGGCCACGTGACCCTAGACGTAGATGGAAACAGCATAAAGATAATAGGCAAAAAGATACTGATACTTGGAGTTGCAATGACTCAGGAAAGACCACACACTCGGACCAGGGAAATTCAGAGACAGAACAGGTTAAGGCACAAGGTGCAATACCTAAATCGATTTTGAAAACTCCCAAAGACAATTTACAGAAAGCAGTAAGCTTTAATGGAGAAGTTAACAACTATCCTGTTGAACAAGTTAACAAATACCAACAAATAGTCATTGGACCTGCTAATCCCCCCAATAATCAAGAGGAAGCCACATTATTAGAACAGGCTTTTCTTCTCCCCTCAAGGATCCCCGTGACACGAGGGGGAGGGGAAACAAAAAGAGGAGGACAAAGTATAAGACCACAACAACAAAGGTATACTCTGAGGAGAGGAAGGGGACAGAACAAATACAAGCCACAGTAGATGAAATAGCTGTAATAGATCCCTTAGAAAATAATAAGGATAACGGCTGTGATTTTAACAGCAACGTTATTAACTTAACAAATTATCAGTTAAGTAGGTCAGAACTAACACTACTCAGCTATGGACTTGGATTTGTACCAAGAGTAGGTTCAAACTTTTTCAGATGTTGGTTGACGTAAACAGACTCATTCAGACTTTTACACCCAAAAAACATTATCAAGCAGCAACAGAAAGTAGGACTAAAACTGAAACACATAGCACAACACATGCTCAAGATACTGACGAACCTTTACTTACTGATTTTTTTGAAATCAGAGATGTCTATACTTTAACCGCGTTGGGTAGAGAGAGTACTTGGGAGGTTGGTGACATTAATTCACACGTAGGCTTTAAACCGAGATCATTTTTCTACCCGTTACAATCACGGGGTGACATCTTGGTAAATTTTCAAACGTGTATTGAGTGTGATTTGATTGAACTTTCTAAAGAACCACAAAATGGAACACAAAATCTCACTAAATCAGAAAAATTAGCATTGAAATCACTGAAATTAATACCAACTTGGTGATCAAGGATGCTGACAAAGGAGGCAGTGTTGTTGTCTGGGACCTTAAGTCCTATACTGGTGAATTTCACAGACAACTAAGTGTCAACAATGAATATAAAATTCTTATGTACAACCCTGTACACAAATTCAGAAAAGACTTAATATCCATTCTTAATGATGGAGTTAGTGAAGGCTACATAGATCAGAGAACCTTTGATTTTCTTTTGGTGGATAATCCAGTCACTCCCATAATACATGTTTTGCCTAAGGTACACAAAAGCATTCAACATGTCAAGGGCAGACCGATTGTGTCAGGTATCAGCTCGCTTTGTGAACCATTGTCTGAATGGCTGGACGGTATTTTACAACCCTTAGTATATGGGTTGTCAAGTTACCTAAGAGATACAAAACATGTCTTACAGATATTTGACAATTTTATCTGGAAAGAGGAATATCAATGGCTCACCATTGATGTTGTATCTTTATACTCCTCTATCCCACACACCATGGGCAAATTGGCAATTAAATATTTTTTGGAAACAAGTACCAATTATAGTCCAGAATTCTCACAAGTCATACTAGATGTGTTACAATTCCTACTAACGCATAATTATTTTAAATTTAAAGGCACATACTATATACAACTGCAAGGGACTGCCATGGGGGCAAAATTTGCCCCGTCATATGCTAACCTTGTAATGGGTTGGTGGGAACTAACTATGATCTATGGTGAGAATAAGCCCTGCGCTCCATTTATCAGGAGCTACTATCTATACATTGATGATTAGTGATGTCGCAAACCTAAAAATTTTTGCAACTGTTCGCGAACGGGCGAACTGGGCGGACCGCCATTGACTTCAATAGGCAGGCGAAATTTAAAACCAACAGGTACTCTTTCTGTCCACAATAGTGATGGAAAAGTTGTTTCAAGGGGACTAACACCTGGACTGTGGCATGCCGGAGGGGGATCCATGGCAAAACTCCCATGGAAAATTACATAGTTGATGCAGAGTCTGGTTTTAATCCATAAAGGGCATAAATCACCTAACATTCCTAAATAGTTTGGAATAACGTGCTTTAAAACATCAGGTATGATGTTGTATCGATCAGGTAGTGTAAGGGTTACGTCCGCTTCACAGTGACAGACCAAACTCCCCGTTTAAAGGGACAGTCTACACCAGAATTTTTATTGTTTTAAAAGATAGATAATCCTTTTATTACCCATTTCCCAGTTTTGCATGATTATCTTGTATCTAAGCCTCTGCAAACTGCCCCTTTTTTCAGTTCTTTTGACAGACTTGCAGTCTAGCCAATCAATGCCTGCTCCCAGATAACTTCTCGTGCACGAGCACAGTGTTATCTATGTGAAATACGTGAACTAACACCCTCTGATGTTTCACAGTCAAAAAAGTTTTTTTTAAAAATTTTTACATTACTGTTACAACAGATATGAGTGGTGGCACTAGTTGGCAAGTGGGCCTGGCACACACGCTGGCAGGCAGGCAACTGCAATTAGATTACACTAGCAGACTGATGTTTCACAGTCAAAAAAGTTTTTTTCCCAAAAATTTACACTACTGTTACACCAGATATGAGTGGTGGCACTTAGCAAGTGGGCCTGGCACACACGCTGGCAGGCAGGCAACTGCAATTAGATTACACTAGCAGACTGATGTTTCACAGTCAAAAAAGTTTTTTTAAAATTTTTTTACACTACTGTTACAACAGATATGAGTGGTGGCACTTAGCAAGTGGGCCTGGCACACACGCTGGAAGGCAGGCAACTGCAATTAGATTACACTAGCAGACTGATGTTTCACAGTCAAAAAAGTTTTTTTTTAAAATTTACACTACTGTTACAAAAGATATGAGTGGTGGCACTAGTTGGCAAGTGGGCCTGGCACACACACTGGCAGGCAGGCAACTGCTATTAGATTACACTAGCAGACTGATGTTTCACAGTCAAAAAAGTTTTTTTTTTTTAAATTTACACTACTGTTACAACATATATGAGTGGTGGCACTGCAGGCAGGCAACTGCAATTAGATTATACTAGCAGACTGATGTTTCACAGTCAAAATTACACAGGCAAAAAAAAGAAAAAAGAAAAAAAGACTGATGTTCTAGCCCTAAAAAGGGCTTTTTGGGGTGCTTTCCTTACAGCAGAGATCAGATGAGTCCTTCAGGACTGTGGTGGACACTGAATACACTAGCCTAGCTATCAATTTCCCTATGAAATCAGCAGCAGCTACACTGTCCCTCCTCTCACTAACAATGCAGCTTCCGAATGAATCTAAAATGGCTGCTGTCCAGGAGCTGGGAGGGTCTGGGAGGGAGTGTCTGCTGCTGATTGGCTGAAATGTGTATGCAGACTGTGAGATACAGGGTCAAAGTTTACTCAATGATGACGAATAGGGGCGGATCGAACATCGCATATGTTTGCCTGCCGCTGCGAACGCGAACAAGCTATGTTTGCCGGGAACTATTCGCCAGCGAACAATTTGCGACATCACTATTGATGATTTGATCATGGTGTGGACAGGAGATTTACGTTCTATAGAAAGGTTTGTCCAGTATCTTAATGATAATTAATGGGGCTTGAGGTTCACCTTTGAGACTCATAAATCTACCATAAATTTTCTTGATTTAAGACTTAGTTGTGATGTTAAGTGTAATAGAGTTGCATCTACAATTTTTAGAAAACCCATATCTGGGAATACCTTACTCCACAGAAAAAGTAACCATCCCTAAAGAGTCCCTTATTCCATTGATAAGGGTAATTTTGTCAGGACAAAAAGGAATTGTTCCAATAACTCAGACTATACTACTCAAAGCCATGATCTAATAAAGAGGCTGGAACAAAGAGGATATACAAAAGGAGTAATAAGTAAAGCCAAACTAGAAGTTGACAGTCTAGAGAGAAAGACTCTATTATTGGACAAACCAAGATCTAAACAAACCGAGCATGAACAAAATCATTCGGAACATGTAACTTTTGTTATGCAATATTCATCTGACTACGATGATATATGTAAAATTATCCGGAAACATTTGCCCATGCTTCGGGCTGATGATGGTCTAGTGAGGATAATAGAGCAAGGATGCAGATTCTCCTATAGGAGAGGGGTTACCATAGGTAACCAGATTTTACCCAGCGTTCTACCCACTAAAAAAAACTACAAACTCCTGGCTAGATTCAAAAGGTATGCTTAGATGTGGCTTGTATTCTTTGTTCATTCATACAGAAAGGAGATATTTTTCAATCCCTCTCCACAGACAAACAATACAATGTGAAATCATGTGTAAATTGTAGAACTAAAAATGCTATATATGTCATATGGTGTACTTGCACAAATAAGCAATATGTAGGGTGTACCTCTAGAGAAGTCAGAGAAAGGATAAGACAAGATTTGTCTGACATCAAAAGGTCTGATCCCTGTTTGAAATGGCCAAACATTTTATTCAACAACATGACAGTGCTAATACCACCTTTAAATGGATGGTCATAGAAAAGGTGAGAGTACCCACACGTGGAGGGGACGTGAATAAAATCCTCTTGAAGTGGGAAGCTTATTGGATTTTTACTCTTGAGTCATGTACCCCTAAAGGTTATAATTCACTGTACAATGTTATGAATTTTTGGGAATAATTTTTGGGAATAATATGATTGCAACTTTGGACTCCTGAATAGTATAACTTCAACACATTACATGTGGATTTACACAATTGGCTGGTTTATTATAATGCCTTTTTTATTAAACTATTCTAACATATTTACCTTTATTCTACTTTGATTGTTTATTTATTCGCATAGTAATGTTGTTATTTTCTTTGTTTACATACATTGTGATACAATGCTATATATATTCATATTTGACTAACCAGAAATCAATATCACAGCTTGCCAATAGGTTTGTGTGTTCATCTGAATAAACTTCTCTAATTTTTAGATACTTCTCGGTACTTGCCTAGGTTCATTCATAAGAACCCGACTGTTAAGTAGGTTTCTTTGTATCATTATGACCAATTGCTATTTGTACTTTTTCAACTTTGTAATACATTTGTATCTTTAGAGAAAATAAAAACTTTTCAAATATTGATTTTTCTCATATTTTTCCTCTTCTTTTTCGGCTGGTGTATTTTTAAGCTCAAATTGAAGAGTGCCTTTATGTTGTTCTACTTTCTCTCCCTATATGTAACATATTTCATTGCAATATTGCTATTCAACTACAGCTGATATGCTAATGTAATTAGGAAGCATCCAATAGAATGTCAGTTGTTGCTTTTAAATATGGCGGTATTTCTATCAAGCTTATGTCTATGAGTAAGGCCCATGGCCGAAACCTGTTAGACGCTTGCTAATGATGTTGATGTTGCTGTATATTTTAATTTGACCAAATAAAAGTTGGACTTTTACTCAAGCAGAGCCGCATATTCTTTAATCTGATTTATATAAATATATATATATATATACTGTATATATAAAAATAGGTATAGATGTTATATTTACCCTGCGCTCACCCCTCACCTCAGTCCCGGCCCTATTGGGAGAGCTGGAGGAGTATGGATCGGTTTCTAATTTCTCAGTCAATATGAACAAGTCAATGATCCTATCACTATATCTCAATGATGAAGAAACACACTTTATCACAACATACACCTCTTTCCAGCTAGCCAAGAAAATAAGGTATCTAGGCATCGACATATCAGCAACACAAACAGAACTATTCTCCCTTAATTATACCCCTTTACAAGACGAAACCAATAAATTGTTGGAATCCTGGCACAAACAGGGTCGGCTTTCTTGGATGGGACGTATAAATGCAATAAAAATGAGTGTTATCCCTAAATTTTTATACCTTTTTCAAGTACTCCCAATAGACATCCCTACACAATTTCTTACACGACAGCAAAAAAAATTTGACCAGTTTATCTGGTCGCACAAAAGATCTAGAGTGGCCAGAGAAACGCTATTCCTAGATAGAGAAGATGGTGGACTGGGAGCACCTAACTTGATAAACTATTATAGAGCGACACACCTAGCACGCATTGTAGCCTGGAAACACTCTCCCTCTGAAAAACCCTGGGTACAAATGGAAACCTACCTGGCAGGTAGAATTAACCTGGGTGATCAGTGTTGGACTCCACCAAAGTTGAGACCCTTAGAGATTTGGAATAACTATTTTATAGCAACCACTATTCGCACATGGGATAAACTACTGACTAGAGATAGCCTGATATCTACGCAGATATCCCCCCTCACCCCTCTACTAAATAACTCCCTTTTCTTAAAATCCCAGACTATCCAAACACCTTTGATTGCAGGTTCCCCTTCTAATATACCAGCACATATTCTCCTTCATGGCGGGTTGATACGTACACAAGCAGAGATAGGTCAATTGTTAGGCCCACCGTTCCATATGTGGTTCCCCTATTTCCAAGTCAGACATGCCATATTCAATAGCCCACACAAAACAACCCTTACCAGACCCCTAACCCCCTTTGAGTCACTGTGTACGTCCCCTTCTATTAAAAGCTCCCATATCTCAATAATTTACAAATTACTTAGGGGATCTTTTCCCTCTAAAAAACCTGCATTTATTGGTAAATGGGAAAGAGAGCTTGGCATAAACCTACCTGATACTCATTGGAGTCGTATTTTCAGGGAAAATAAAAAGGCTTCCCTTTCACTGACTTTAATAGAAATGAACTTCAAGCTAATGTCAAGATGGTATTTAACACCTCGCTGTCTTCACAGCATTTACCCTAACTCATCCCCCTATTGCTGGAGGCATTGCGGCGAGATTGGCACTCTTTCCCATACTTGGTGGTCCTGTCCACTCTTACAGACATACTGGAAGGCTGTTGACGATAAACTCGCGAAAACTATAGGAAACACTATCAAACTTACAATTACTATGGTCCTTTTGGGTGATATACCAAAAATCCCATGTCTATATAGGAAGAAACTTTTGCAGATTATGCTTAACTGTGCTAGACGTCTGATACCCAGGTTTTGGAAAAAAGATATAGTTCCATCATATGAGATGTGGATGAGAGAAGTTAATCATATTTTAGAATTGGAGAAAATCCATTACACTTATGTTGGTAAAAAGGACTTCATTGCAGATGTGATATTTCTTTGGGAACAAGATCTATGCTAATTACACTAAGCTGAGCCGTACTAAGGTGCTGGTTGTGTTAATTGATTGTGCCAGAATGTACTGTGATCATATGCTCCTGTTTTCTATTTGTACTAATGTTCTTATTTGTGTTAGTTGTTGAGTTATACTTGTAAAAGAAATTTCCTTTTGCTGACTGATTATGTAACTGTAATATTTGCGATTTCAATAAAAAGATTTATCGTAAAAAAAAAAATAGGTATAGATTTGTAGTACTGCATACAAGAAAACAAACTAGATAGCATAAATGGCAACCAAGACAGGATCATACTATTACTCTAGATTGTTATTCTGGTTTAAGCAGGCTATATTCTGTTCTTACACTGTTTTTAGCTTGCAAGAAAAAAACTGTGAGATCTGTAGTGTGAAATCTTTACAGAACTACGCTGGGATTAGAGAGACCATTTTAAATACACCCATGGAACGCCCATGTTCAGCCCATTTTACGAATAAACAAGAATTACGTTTTGTATTTAGTACTTATATAAGTACGAATTTCTAAGTGATTTTTGTACATACAGTGTACTTAAATTATGATTTACATTGTGTTTATTTAATATGATTTATTCCTGTGTAATTTACATACAATTTTCTTTTTCTTTTTTTTTATAAAATACAATTATTGGTGAAGAATTGTGTCACTATTTTTGAGGCACCTTAACAATACAATTTTTTCCCTGCATATTTTTCTTTGAATGGTTCAATTATTGGTTTTGTAAGATTTTTAAATAGAAATTTCATTGTGCACTTTTGTAATGTACGCATCTCCTCCCCATATGAAGATGCAGTATAGGCCCCATAGCGAGACATCCTGTTTTAAGGGTAAAAAGTGGCTTTAGATCTCTCTAGAGAAATAGAAGTACTAGCGAGGATTCTTGAAAAATCTCACCAGCCCAGAGATCTTAAGATCATTGGGCTCTAGGGGCAAGATTACATATGCAGCGTTGCAAATCGGTATCACATATTTAGCGCAAGGACTTACGCGGTGAAAATGGAGAAATTAAACTCCATTTTCACCTCGCCACACATAGGCAGGCACAGCAAGTTTTACGCTGAAAATGTGAGCACCGTAACTCCCGTAACTGCCTGAAAATATTAACTAACACCTAACGCATGCGCAATATCTATCTACCTGTCAACCGCCAACCCCCACCGCAATAACTAATAACATATATTAACCCCTTATCCGCAATTTAACCCACATTGCAAGAAAGTTTATAAATGTATTAATCCCTAATCTGCCATTAACCCACATCACAATAAACCTTATAAATGTATTAACCCCTAATCTGCCGTTAACCCACATCACAATAAACCTAATAAAACTTTTAACCCCTAATCCGCCATTAGCCCACAAACCAATAAACCTAATAAAACTATTAACCCCTAATCTGCCAAACCCACACATCGCAATAATCCTAAAAAATCTATTAACCCCTAATCCACCAAACCCCCACAACGCAAATAACTAATTAAATTACTAAGCCCCCTAACCTATCACCCCCTAAATTAACCCCATTACCTAAATTAAAAATACTAAATTACAATTAAAATAAAAAAGCTAACATTACTTAAAACTAAAAAAAACTAAAATTAAATTAATCTAAGATTACATAAAATAAAAAAGTCTAACATTACATAAAATAATAAACCAAATGCTCAAAAATATAAAAAATAAACCTAATCCCTATGAAAATAAAAAGCCCCACAAAATAAAAACACCCCTAATCTAATACTAAACTACCAATAGCCCTTAAAAGGGCCTTTTGTAGGCCATTGCCCTAAATTAAACAGCTCTTTTACCTTAAAAAATACTAACCCCCCCTGGGGGCGTGTCCATGCAGCGTACTGGATAGGACGCACATTCTGAGTGCTCCAGCAAAATCTTTGATAATCCGCCGATTATTAACACTCAGCAGCAATACTTAGCAAATATTTTATAAGGGAGTCGCAGCTCTGCTAACTGTGATCCCGTTTGTCATCTTTCTAGCTGTTGAAAGATACTGGGGTCCCAGATTGGAACAATAAGGCCTAAGGCGGCGGCCTACTAATAGGTATCCACCTCCCCCCCGGGTAGAGCCGGGTTATCAGTGCCGTCAGGAAAACTGACTTACTGAACCTCTTCAAAACACATCACTAAGAAGTCCCCGAGCTAATCTGCCGTTCTCCACTACCAAATAGCATTAAGACTCTGGCAGCGAGGAATAGACAACTTGACAAGCATGGCGGAAGAGAGCTGCCTGCCGCAATTTGAGGATTTTTTCACAAAATTTGATACCCTCATGCACAGGTTAATTGAGAGAGCTCCGTTTGATTACTTACTGAAGCGTCTGAATATAGAGGAGAACACAGCTCCCAAGACAGACTCTCTAGAGGCAAAACCCTGCAACGAGCATATTGATGCTAGTAGCTATGTACATACACCGAAGGAGCCGTTAAGCTCAATGGTTACCCACTTATCCTCCAAACCACACAAAAGCTCTCACAGCAAAGAGCTGCAACCGCGGTCACAAAAGATCTGGATATCGGTGGTGGGGAAAGACATGGAGCTGCTGGATATGAACACACTGACCCAAGGAAAACCTATCATAAGGGGCGCAAACACAAGGAACCGTAAATCAGAAAACCGGGCCAATCAACAGACAACACCGGCACAGGATGTCTTAAAGCAAAGGTCCGGGAGAGCTCACCCATGCCTGAAAAAGCAACACCGAGTACCGGACAAGCCTCCTACCTGCAAAGCTAACAGTGAAGGCAAACAGGGCGGCACACCATCTACAATTTCAGTTACCTCATGGCAAGATACCCTGTACCTTCAAAACGAGGAACTTATCCCGAAGACAGGAGAGGGGTAATAGAATGCATCCTTCCCCGGTAACACACTGCTGTAGCGCTGATTGACAGGACTCTGCTAATAACACCAAGCGCTCCGCAGTAGGGGTAATGTTTATGCTGTTTATAATAATGTTTCTAACATGTTTTAATGATCTGATCTGTACTTTACTGTTTAAATAATGGGTGGTTTGGACAAACCCCTCTTATCAGACTTTGCCGACAGGGGAATACCTGGGGACTGAATAAGGCTGGACTCTCCACTAAGGCTGTGCGGTATATATTTGTGGGCTGGATATCTTAATGTTCACTTGTGTTTCACGATGTACGCAGCCTTCTATGGCTCACATGCTCAATTAGCTAATATAAATTAGTGTATATGTTCAGCAGGGCATGTGTGACATTACCACCTCTGTTACATTATCCTTTTGTCATACCTATAATATCTCACTGGGACACGGGTCACTGAGGGGATTAACATCCTTTATAAACACTACATTTCTGGCTCGCTGCACCTCAGGAAGCAAATAGGAGATAGAGAGCTAATTCACATATATTCTCTGTCGGGCGACCCACGGCCGGGGTTACAGAAGGGCAGAACAGGTTTTGTACACACTGAGGGTGGCATTGAAGCAATCACTCCTTAGAATCAGATTACTTAATAGCACCCCCCTAACAGTTACGCTGCTATAAGCTTCTGGAGCATACCAACATAACTCTTATCTCATTAGATCAGATGTAATATTCTATCCTTGGGTCTAGATGTTTGTATCTTTCCTTGTCCTTGAGCTAGTATGCTCGCGTATCCATATCTCCCTAAGACCGCTGTTAACTCGCTAGTAATAACTGTGAGGTATGGATTGTGCGAGCGATAAAAATCTTTAAATGAGTCCAGCTTTTGCCTGAAACCAAAGCCATCTAGAAAATATAACCCCTTGGCCCCCTCTCCCCTCCCTCCAAGGTTAACCCCCACACATCCCCAATGCAGTATAGCTATCCCCCCTCATTAAAAGGCTACCTTCAGGTCATCTATATCCTTGTTATGCTATATGCTCCCAACTAGAAACCACATAAGATTAATTGAATGATGGGACTGTACAAGCTCTGTTCTCTATAATATTGTTGTTCGTAGTTATGTTATGTTATTGTTATGTTTACTAAGGTTATCAATATTCCCCTGTCATGGACATTTATAACACCGCAGGTCCAAGAGTGACCTATCAGACTAGAAGGGATGGAAAAAAAAAAAAAAGAGAGGACTATCATTACGTCAGCTATATATCGCCAAGTATGATGTAAATAATTGTTGCGTATGATAATCATGCTGTTATAATGACTCCTTGTGCTGTCCTCAATAAAAATAAAAAACTTTCTTGGCTAAAAAAAAACAAACTAACCCCCCCACCCACCAAATCCCCCAAAATAAAAAACCCTAACACTAAAAAATCCTAAACTACCCATTGCCCCTAAAGGGGCATTTGTATGGGCATTGCCCTTAAAAGGGAATTCAGCTCTTTTACTGCCCTTAAAAGGGTATTCATCTCTTTTAAGAGTGCCTAATAAATCCCTAATCTAAAAAAACAAAAGCCTAAGTCTAACCCCCAAATAGGTACTCACCGTTCCTTAAGTCCAGCGGAGAAGGTCCTGTTCCAGGTGGTGGAGTCTTCTTCTAAGCGGCCGACATCTTCTTCCAATTGGGGACCTATTCCTTCTTCATCCAGGATCAAGCCGGCGTGGAGCGGAGATGAGCGAGGAGCAGGACCGGTGACCGGGTAGCCATGGAGCGCTGAAGATCCTCTTTGTACAATCGCCGCTGTACACTGAATAGTGAATTAAAGGTACGCGTTTAAATATGGCGTCCCTTGCATTCCTATTGGCTGATTTGATTCTTCAAATTCAAATCAGAAAAATAGGATGAGAGCTACTGAAATCCTTATTTTGTAACAAGTCAAAGCCATATAACCCCAATATATTGCATGAGTTTTTATAGTTGTCAACTCTGAATAAATGGTCTAAATGGAATTTAGGAGGACATCCAGGATTAAATATTTGCAAGACAGTAAGCGACACGTTAGCATGGAGGAGGATAGGTCTGGTACAGAGAAGTAGATTTAGGTGTCCTCAGCATACAAATGATACTGAAACCCATGAGACATTTTAATGGAAACTAAGGATTATGTGCAGACTGAAAAGAGAATGGGACCAAGAACAGAGCCTTGAGATACCCCAACAGAAAGTGGTAAAGTGGAAGAGGATGTGCCAGATAAGTGTACACTAAAGGTATGGTCAGAGACGTAGGAGTAGAAGCACAAAAGGTTGGTGGCACAAATGCCAAGGGACTAAAGGGTTTGGAGCAAGAAAGGGTGGTCAACAGTATCAAAGCATGCAGACAGATCAAGAAGGATTAACAGAGAAATGGACTTTACATTTTTCTGTAAGTAGGTCATTTAGTAACCTTATTGATTGCAGTCTTAGAGACAAATCTTGATTCCAATGAATGAAGAAGGGAGTTTGACATAGGGAAATGTAATATATACTAGCCTTTCCAGAAGTTCCGGGAAGAGCAAGGAAATAAGGTGGTAGTTGGATGGGGTGGCTGGATCAAGATACATTTTTTTGAGGATAGGTGTGATTAGTGCATGTTTAAGAGATGAGGGAAATATACTATTGCTGATGGAGACATCTGGGAAGCAGTCAGTTAGCTCCAGCGTTGCAACTGTCCACTTAGACTCTTGCGGGCGCTCAGGTGCTGTATATACTGCAGTAGTCAGAGCCTTTTCCGGTTCGTTCCTCACAGTGCTCTCTGCAGCATACGACGCTACCCCACCCCTGTTAGGGAAAGCTGTGTCTGACACCTGATGTGCAGCCGTGTTGTTCCAGGCTTCATTTATAATCTTAGTAAGGCTCAAAGAATGTTCATGAAGGATACGTTGCATATCTTGCTTAGTAATGGCATTTTCAGGCTCCCTCATATTAACAGATAGTTGTATTGATGATGTGTAGTAAATAGTACTACTCGTAACCCCAGTCTCCCAGGGGTGGGGGGGGGGGGGAATATGCAAAAGCCCTGGCTCCAGAAACTGCCAGACACTTTATGAATGCGACAGCCTTGAGGCCTAGCTGCAGAACTTAGACAGAGAAGTCAATCCAGAGAGTTTCCCCCAGAATTGTCAATTTCTTGAATCTTGTAGCAATCTTCTGGCCCCTATCCACAGGATGAGAAATATTATAAAGGAAAACAATAAAATATTGCATAAAACTCTGTTCTAGAACCAGGAGCTCCCACAAGACACGTCTTGCCTCAGCAGCTGTAGGCTCCACCCCCCAGCCAATAGGATTTTAGGAGCCCTAATTCCTATTGGCTGATTCAAATTTTTCAGCCAATAGGAATGCAAAGGACGCCATATTGAATCTCGTCCCTTGCATTGAAGATTCAGTGTACGGCGGCGACCTTATGAAGAGGCTGCTCCGCGCCGGATGTCTTCAGGATGGACCCGCACCGCGCCTCCAGGATCAAGATAGAAGATGCCACCTAGATGAAGATTGAAGAGGCCGCCTGGATGAAGACTTCTCGCTGCTTGGATCAGGACTTTGCCGCCGGGATGAAGATTGAAGAGGCTGCCTGTATGAAGACTTCTCGCCACCTGGATTAAGACTTCAACTCCGGGATGAAGATCGTTCAAGTCGGACTACAAAAACTGTAAGTGGATCGTCAGGGGGTTAGTGTTAAGCTTTTTTAAGGGTTTATTGGGTGAGTTTTATTTTTTAGTTTAGGGTCTGGGCAGTAAAAGAGCTAAATGCCCTTTTAAGGGCAATGCCCAAACAAATGCCCTTTTTTAGGGCAATGGGTAGCTTAGGTTTTTTAAATAGTTTTTTTTATTTTGTGGGTTGGAGGGGTGGGGGTTTGTAATGTTAGTGGGTCTTTGTCATTTTTTTTAACTTAAAGAGCTTCTATCTTTAGGGCAATGCCCTACAAAAGGCCAATTTTAAGGGACATTTGTAGTTTATTCTAGATTAGGTTTTTTATTTTGGGGTGTTTTTTTATGGGTATTAGAATGGGAATATTTTTTTTATTTTTGATAATTTGTTTGTTATTTTGTGTAATGTATATTTTCAGGGGGTGTTTTTTTTAAGCAAAAGAACTGTTTAACTTAGGGCAATGCCCTACAAAAGGCCCTTTTAATGGCCCCCCCAAAAGGCCCTTTTAAGGGCCCTCGGTAGTTTGGGGGGGGTGGGGGTTTGTATAGTGTTAGGGGGTGATTGTAATTTTTTGGAGGAAAAGCGCTGTTTAACTCAGGGCAATGCCCTACAAAAGGCCCTTTTAAGGGCCCTTGGTACTTTTTTCTAGATTAGTTTTTTTTTGGGGGGTGTTTTTTTTATTTTAAAATGGTATAGAATAGGAATAATCTTTATTTTTTTGGATACATTTTTTTTTTGTAATGGTCAGTTTTTTTATTTTTTGTAATGGTAGTTTTTTTATTTTTTTGTAATGTTAGGTTTTAGCGTAAGGCAGGTTTGGTTTTATTTCACAGGTAAGATTGTATTTATTTTAACTAGGTAGTTAGTAAATAGTTAATAACTATTTACTAACTAGTCTACCTAGTTAAAATAAATAAAAACTTACCTGTGAAATAAAAATAAAACCTAGGCTAGCTACAATATAAATATTAGTTATATTGTAGGTAGCTTAGTTTTTTTTTATAGGTAAGTAAGTATTTAGTTTTAAATAGGTATTATTTAGTTAATAATTGTAAATTAATTTAGATCTAATTTAATTATGTTAAAGTTAGGGGGTGTTAGGGTTAGGGTTAGGATTAGGGGTTAATAGTTTAATTTAGGTGGTTGCGATGTGGGGGGCTGGCGGTTTAGGGGTTAATAGGTTTATTTAGTTGTAGTGATGTGGGAGGCCAGAGGTTTAGGGGTTAATAAATGTATTTAGTTGCTGCGATGTTGGGGAGCGCCGGAATATGGGTTAATAACTTAAATATAGTTGCAGCGATGTTGGGGTGCGGCAGAATCGGGGTTAATAACTTTAGTATAGTGGCAGCTTAAAATCTTCATATCGCACGTGCAAGCTGGGTTTTTTAAATCTTGTAATGGCAGCGCTATAGGGGGTTAAATAACGCCACTTTTGTTGCGTTCTTTACTTTCCCTATAGCGCTCAAAACTCGTAATTTATGTGAATGTTAAATTCAGCACCGGAGAGGCAATGACCGTATACAGTGATGTAATCACAAACTACATACAGTATGTGCATAACTGCCAACCACTGGGTGTATTCAATTCCTTGGCAGGGGCTAAAGAATATGAAAGCCAAACATAAACGTTCACTATTCAGACACAGCATTCAATGTTCTAATTCATTTCTATTATCAGTTCTTTTTCTTGCTATACCATGTGAAAGAGCATAGCTAGGGGTAGGCACAGGAGCTTGTGTCTTGAGCAGTATATGGTATATAAAGTTGCAAACACTGCTGCTGTATAGTGCTCAAGACACATGCACACTCCTCAGCCTACTTAGGTATGCTCTGCAACAAAGAAACCAAGAAAATGAAGTAAATTTGCTAAGAAAAAAAAATAGAGCTTTTTTTAAAAGCTGTACGCGCTTTCTGAAAAGTAAAAGTTTCACTTTCACACCCCTTGAAACACATTTGTATGCAAGCATTAGCACAACAAGAAAATGCTTTATCGCTTTAAATCAACAATTTCCCCTCTATGCAGTTTCACAATTCTATAACGAAAATAATTCCTCTTCTGTAACATACGTTTTTACTTTGATATATTACAGGGACAGTCTTCCTGAAATTGTTTATTGTTTAAAAATATAGATAATCCCTTTATTACCCATTCCACAGTTTTGCATAAACAACACAGTTATATTAATAAACTTTTCACTTCTGCGATTGACTTGTATCTAAGCCTCTGCAGACTGCCCCTTTATCTCAGTTCCTTTCACAGACTTGCATTTTATCCAATCAGTGCTGATTCATAAATAACTCCACGGGAGTGCGCACAATGGTATCTATATGACACACATGAACAAGCACTGTGTAACTGTGAAAAACTGTCAAAATGTACAGAGAAAAGAGGTGGCCTTCAACAGCTTAAAAATCAATTTATGAGCCTACCTAGGTTTAGCTTTCAACAAAGAATACCAAGAGAACAAAGCAAAATTGATGATAAAAGTAAACTAGAAAGTTGTTTAAAATTGCATGCCCTATCTGAATCATAAAAGTTTAATTTAGACTGTCCTTTTCAGAAATGGAAATGTACCAAAGGAGGTAGTAAATGCCAAAACCTTAGATGCATTTAAAAATGGTTTGGATACATTTATGGCTAGAAATATAATTCAGGGATATGATTGCTTGTGTTAAACGGGTCACCTTTTTAATGGAATTAATTTAAGCTCAACTGGAGCTTTTTAGAAAGTATATTACATTTGTATCGGTTCAACTCAAAAGACTTCTGTCTTTTTTCAACCTCAATTGCTATGTTATTATGTTATCATAATTATATTCTTTAATAAATAAAATCATCATATTTATTATAATAACACAATTTCTTTTTTTATTTCCCTCTTAATGATTGACAAAAATCAACCTTTGCAGTTTCAAATAAATACATAAATAAATCAACATTTAAAATATAAAAAAATCCTCATTATACACATAAATATCTTATTGCCAAGCAACATGATGCTTAGATTTATTTGCATAAGTCTCTATGTCACATTAATGTTCTGAGGTTTGCTTCCAATGTGCTTAATTGTGACCCATCTGCCCAAGCTTTATGTCTGATTGTTGTGAGCAAATAAGACCCCAACACTTACCTGGTGCAGTTATTCAGAGTGAGAGAAAGTGATGGAATGACAGATAGAGCACTGCTTCATATGAGTTTTGTAATTGGGCTGGCCAGCTGGTCACAGGCTTTACTGTCAGAAATCAGACACCACTGTCTTATGATGAGGCTGTATTGGCTGATGTGGCAAACTCAATATCATTAATAGGCAAGTAAGCTCTGTATATTTAGAAGAGCAGGTTTAAAGGGTCAAGCAACCCAAAAAAATAAAATAAAAATCACAGGAGGACTCCCTTTAGAAGTATATTATTAATTTTACATTAATTTTACTTTGATCCATGAGAACTTTTGATTTAAATATTTGTGGCTTTACTCTCTTCTATGTGGTTGATTATACATAGCCAATGTCAGTGGGAGTATACACGTTTGCTAGTCTGATTCTGCGCAGTTTGCCCTGCAATAAATATAACTGAATTATTTGCCATATAGAGGGAAATGGTAATGTGTTATGTTTAGTGTGTTCGGATTGCTCTGTGCATGCGCTCAACTATCGGCCTAGTGCGCAGTCAGGAGCAAGCACTCAACGTTATTAATATGCAAAATGACTCATTCGTTTGAGAAATACAATTGGACTCAACACAAAGTTTAGGATGCTGTGTTGAGTGCAGCTGACAAAGATATTTCATGATATTCAGGTAAATTTATCATATAAATAAAATATATTTTTTATCATTTGTATACTTTATATTCACCATACCTAATAAAATAACTTTGATAGGCAGTGAGTCAAAATACATAGTTTCCCAGCCCTTTAAGGAAAACATTTCAGAACAGGTTATACAGGTTTTATTATCCCCCAGAAAAAATATATATATCAGGAATTCTAAAACATTAAACATATGGCAGTTTTTTATTTAACCTACTGCTTTCAAGGGTAAGCCCAGATAAAGCTCAACCCATTTAAATGTTGGGGTTCATTCATTTACGATGCCAGTAAATAAATTTAAAATAAACAATATGCTGGTAAGAAAGGCACTACAAATGTACATATACACACAGAATATTGTAAACACTGATTTAGAAAACCTCGGTAGGGTCATAGGAGCTCAGGAGCATGCAGGTGTCTTTAGCACTATATAACAGCACAGTGTATTGTTGCAATTACTGCTTCTATAGAGTGCTAAAGACACCTGCCCCTCCTAAACTCCTAGGAGCCTACCTAGGTTTACTCTTTAACAAAGGATACTACGGGAACTAAACAAGTTTGATAATAGACGTAAATTGGAAGGTTGTTGAAAATTGCATGTTCTATCTGAATAATGAAAGTTTAATTTTTGCTATACTGTCCTTTTAAAACATAATTAATTAAACATGTATTTATTTGACAGAAAATTATTTTCCATGATATGTTATTGATCTTTACTACTATTTGAACTGTAAGGTCTCCAGTAAAATATAAACATTTCCAAGAGGCTGCACGGAAAATTGATAAGAATGTACTAATCATGTCTGTGTTCTGTATGTTGCATTGTTACAAAAAGGGAAGGCAGAACGTCTCTGCCAGATACCATTGTTTGGAAACCTCTGGGATGAGGCTGTAACAAGAATCTCTGCAGCTGTTGGTGATGGGATAAATTTAGCTTCAACAGCAGATTCTGTTAATATTAACGGATTAGGTAAATCCACCATGAACAGCCACATTTACGCACTCCCAGCCAAACCCACAAATCTTTCTAATGTAATCATATATCAACTGTAATATTGTACGTGAAACCAAACATGGTAATATGGGGATAGTTGTCAGTCTGTGCTCTACAAGTATGGGGTAGTAGGCTGTGCGGAATTATTCTGTGCTGTGTTTTTTTTTAAGAATCAGTGCATTGTTTTTAACCTTATCTATCATTATCAGAGATTTGATTACTAATAAATCTGACATTGCAAAGAAATTGAAACAACAGGATTACACAGAGTATTTTGTGTATTTAGTGGAAGATCTAGTACAGATAGCGTAACCTGTTGTAGGTGCAGAGCCAAAGTAATACTATTAAGTGATCTGGCATACTAGCCACGCCCACAGGTTTGATAATAGAGAACACATATGTTTTAATTATAACCACAATCACTATCATCATCACCATAATAAAAAAAAAACATCAGATAAATCCCCTGGTCTTACAACCCCTCTGCTCCATTCTCCCATCAGATCAGATTCATGGTCATGTGACACTTCTGTCAGCCATGTATCTACTTCAAATCAGAGCCCAGGCCCTGCTGCCCCTCTATAACATCAAACCTTAGATCTGGCCCTGCCATCATTTGTCTATATTCACATCAGACCTCAGGTGAGGCACCTGGCCCTGCTGCCCCTCTATCACATCAAACTTTAGATCTGGCCCTGCCATCATTTTTCTATATTCACATCAGACCTCAGGTGAGGCACCTGGCCCTGCAGCCCCTCTATCACATCAAACCTTAGATCTGTCCCTGACGTAATTTGTTTGTCTATATTCACATCAGACCTCAGGTGAGGCACCTAGCCCTGCTGCCCCTCTATCACATCAAACCTTAGATCTGTCCCTGACGTCATTTGTTTGTCTATATTCACATCAGACCTCAGGTGAGGCACCTGGCCCTGCTGCCCCTCTATCACATCAAACCTTAGATCTGGCCCTGATGTCATTTGTTTGTCTATATTCACATCAGACCTCGGGTGAGGCACCTGGACCTGCAGCCCCTCTATCACATCAAACCTTAGATCTGGCCCTGACGTCATTTGTTTGTCTATATTCACATCAGACCTCAGGTGAGGCACCTGGCCCTGCAGCCCCTCTATCACATCAAACCTTAGATCTGGCCCTGACGTCATTTGTTTGTCTATATTCACATCAGACCTCAGGTGAGGCACCTGGACCTGCAGCCCCTCTATCACATCAAACCTTAGATCTGGCCCTGACGTCATTTGTTTGTCTATATTCACATCAGACCTCAGGTGAGGCACCTGGCCCTGCAGCCCCTCTATCACATCAAACCTTAGATCTGGCCCTGACGTCATTTGTTTGTCTATATTCACATCAGACCTCGGGTGAGGCACCTGGACCTGCAGCCCCTCTATCACCCTCCTAACCACATCATATCTCAGACCACTGCCCCTGAAGTCCTTCCACCCCTTACCTTAATATTCCCTAGACCACCTAGTAACTGTCATCTGCTTTGGTTTTATCATTTTCTTCTTGATCTAACATCATTCCAAAGGATTTATTTAAAATAATTTTGGAAACATTTTTAGAACAAAATTATTTAAGATATTATTGAGCCCAGTTCTTATTTTATTTATTTAGCTGTAGTATATAAAACCAGAGTCAAGAAACATTTAGTGAATGTCTATCTATCCATCTATCTATCTATCTATCTATCTATCTATCTATCTATCTATCTATCTATCTATCTATCTATATACACACAAACCGACACACACACACATATATATATATATATATATATATATATATATATATATATATATATAACACACAGAGAAAACCCAGCACTCACTTACAAGCTCTCAGCTAAGATTTAAAAGCAAAAATGGAAAGGTTAGTCACCGCATCTGGCCAAATGGGACAAGCTCAGGTACCACGTCAAGGTCCTTTCTAATACCTGAGACCCTAAAACAGCCACACAATGCAAGCTTTCAAATCCAAACAAACTGAAAACAAGGGAAGGGTGCACAGGAATATGTAACCACCCTAGACATATACAAAACACGGAAGGGAACTGCACTCTCATACCGGACCGGGTACACATCTGGGGTTAACTGCTTGTGGCTCTGGGGACAGCACAGCTTCCTGTGAGTGCCAGTGGCACCCAGGGCTGAGCATGTTGCAGGGTCATGGGATGTGTACCCGGTCCGGTATGAGAGTGCAGTCCCCTTCCGTGTTTTGTATATGTCTAGGGTGGTTACATATTCCTGTGCACCCTTCCCTTGTTTTCAGTTTGTTTGGATTTGAAAGCTTGCATTGTGTGGCTGTTTTAGGGTCTCAGGTATTGGAAAGGACCTTGACGTGGTACCTGAGCTTGTCCCATTTGGCCAGATGCGGTGACTAACCTTTCCTTTTTTGCTTTTAACTCTTAGCTGAGAGCTTGTAAGTGAGTGCTGGGTTTTCTCTGTGTATTGTATTTGTTTTGTAATTTTCCCTATGGTTCTTGCACCCAGACCTGTCTGGGGTTAACTGCTTGTGGCTCTGGGGACAGCACAGCTTCCTGTGAGTGCCAGTGGCACCCAGGGCTGAGCATGTTGCAGGGTCATGAGATGTGTACCCGGTCCGGTATGAGAGTGCAGTTCCCTTCCGTGTTTTGTATATATATATATATATATATATATATATATATATATATATATATATATATATATATATATATATATATATATATGATTAAAACAAACAACACATTTGAAGTGCTGTTGGCCTGGGTGTGTGGCAATTATGGTTCTGATCTTCACAAGAAGTAAATCTCAAACTGGTTCCCGAATAATTTCTTCAAAGATTAAAATTGCAACAGTGTCTAACCTCAGATGAACCTCTGAATAAAATAGCTTTTTTTATATATATATTTATTTTGTCTTTTTTTATTGATTTCAAGTAAAACCTTGCATTATACATGTGTCGTGATTCTTCAATAAAAGCTGCAATTTTTAACTTCACCTGTGAGACATTCTATTTAGTGCTCTTTCTAGATTCAACTGCATTCCAATATTATTGGTTCCTTTATTTTGAGGTTCATTAGAAATTGGATTCCATTTACATTATGATCTTTAAAGAGATTATTCAGGAACCCATTTCTGATGAAGAAGGAACTCCGATTTTTGAAGATCAGTGCATATACAGCTCTTGGGGAAAAATTAAGGATTCATTGCAAAATGATCAATTTTACTGGTTTTACTATTTATATGTACAGTATGTGTTTGAGTAAAATTAACATTTTTGTTTTATTCTATAGACTACTGACATTTCTCTCAAATTTCAAATAAAAACATTATCATTTAGAGAACTTATTTGCAGAAAATGATAACAGTTCAAATAACAAAAAAGATGCAGTGTTTTTTTTATAAAATAGTAAAAATAATTAATGAAATTATTAAACCTTATTGAACATACTGTAAAATATTCTAAATAATCCATAAAATATATCTATATTTTTTACAGTATGTTTAATAATTAGTTTTCATATGCGCTAATCTGACCATGTTAAAACTGAAATCAGGAAACATAATGCGCGAAACGCATATTTTACATTCCTATGTTCTTCACAAAGAATTTTTTTAAATTTTTTATTATTACATATATTTTTCTATATATATGATACTGTTCATGTAAAATATATATCGATAACTATAAATATATATATATAGGAATTAGGGATGCACCGATACCGATACTAGTATCGGTATCGGTGCCGATACTTAGCATTTGCACAAGTACTTGTACTCGTGCAAAATGCTCCGATACCTCTACCGATACTTTTGGAGCTGCTTTGAGGGAAGGAGGGATGTGACGCAAGGGAGCTTTTGCCTTTACTTCTGCCCTTAGTGTAGACACGCTGCCACGCTAACACAAATTGTTTCAGGAGAACACGCTACAGGGGTGGGCGGACCCAGTGAGAGAGCACGATAGAGCGACGGCGCGTGGAGGTTTGAGGTAAGCTGATCTATAATGATGATCAGTATATGCATAACCTTGTGTAACAGCACAAATTGGGCATAATTGTAGTCCCAGTCTAATTTAAACGAACGTATGCTTGTTTCATATTCAATGCAATTGCATATTTATATCAGTGTCAGTGATATAAGATTTTTGGCAGCAAGTTATCTACAAAACGTTACATACGTTTTTCATACATGTCAAAATATGGCACAAGCTAAAAAAGGAGACTGTAGCTAAAATAAAAAGGTGAGAGTGTGTGTCTGTGTGTGAGAGTGTGTGTCTGTGTGTGAGAGTGTGTGTCTGTGTGTGAGAGTGTGTGTGAGAGTGTGTGTCTCTGTATTGCTCTTGGGAAACTGTCACATGACAAAAAAGTATCGGTAATTGGTATCGGCGAGTACCTGAAAAAAAGTATCGGTACTTGTACTCGGTCTAAAAAAAATGGTATCGGTGCAACCCTAATAGGAATAGATATGTAGGTATCGGTATATACAGATATACTGTATATAGAAATAGGTATTTACTCTAGAGATATGTCACGCTCACAAACAATGGAGCTCTGGAACAGCACCTCCTACAGCACACAAAGGGATTAGCTTTTATCTTTTTAGAGGGAACGGTGCTCGCGAGCCAGTAAACAGGGTGTTGCGACCCAGTAATGGGTTACGACCTGTGGTTTGAAGAACCCTGCTTTACGATGTTGGTTTATATTGCAACCATTAGATTATGCAGGATATGGACTGTGAGAGACTTAACATTACTTGATTATACCAAAAGAATGAAGAAAAATAAATAATAGGAGTAAATTGGAAAGTTGTTTAAAATTGAAGGCTCTATCTAAATCATGAAAGTTTAATTTTGACTTTACTGTCCCTTTAATGCTGCTTTGTATGTTATTTTGAGAAGCTACATAAAGCTTAGACATTTTGAATGATAAACAGATACTGTAAAAAATGTAAAAAGTTGAATTTTTCACTCCCTTTGATAAATAAATTAATCAATCATCTGTTGTATTTGTTCATGACCTTCTAACTTCTCTCATATATCTGCTATGCCATTATCCTGCTTTTTTTCACTTATGTTTGCAAACATTACCCTGGCACAAGATGTTATTTGCTTAATAAGTCTCTCACCAATTTAACCAGTTTCATTCTTTATACAAAACCTCTGAGTCATAAAGTGTTTTGTAACCGATGGCGCCAAAGTTTGCCAGTGGGGCGAAACATAAACTTGTATTAAAGGGATATTTTTGTCAGGAGGGTGAAACATAAACTTGTATTAAACGGATATGAAGCCCAAAATATTTTATACAATTTAAACTTTTCCAATTCACTTCTGTTATCAGATTTACTCAGTTCTCTGTTGTAGAGCATATCTAGGTATGTAGCGTGCCCAATTTCTGAAATACTATATGGCAACAGTTTTGAAAAGAAAATGCTTTTAAAATGTGTCACACTACTAGATCACTAGATAGCATCAATGTCTGCACAATGTATAACATGTTTACAAAACTGCTGCCAAACAGTGCTCTCTTCATGAGCATACTACCTACCTAGCTTAGCTCTTTAACAGAGAGAATGAAGTCAATTTGATAACAGAAATCAATTGGATTTTGTCTTTCAAAACTGATCACTCTATCTGAATCACAAAAACAAACAAACATGGGGGTTTAAAGGGAAATGAACCCCAAATGTTTCTTTCATGATTCAGATAGAGCTTACCATTTTAAAAACGTTCCGATTTACTTGTTTTATAAATTGTGCTTCATTCTCTTAGTATCCTTTGTCGAAAGGAGCAGCAATGCCCTACTGGGAGGGAGCTAGCTGAACACATTGGGTGAGTCAATGACAAGATGTCACTAATCAGCAGCTAGCTCCCAGTAGGGCATTGCTGCTCCCAATGGTTACCAAAAGAAGAGAATTAGATTTCAAAAAAGTAAACTGGAAAATTATTTAAAATTGTGTCTGAATCATAAAAGGAATATTTTGGGTTGCAGCAGAGTACAAATCTTTTCCCTATGTCTGCTCTTATCTAGGTCTATTACTACAAATAATCAGGGGGTACAGAGCTATTTTATTTGTGTTGATATTACAATGTTTACCTCTGTATTTTACACTCATTACTTTTACATATTCTTCTTTAAAGGGATACTGAACCCAAATGTTTTCTTTTGTGATTCAGATAGAGCATGTCATTTTAAGCAACTTTCTAATATACTCCTATTATCAATTTTTCTTTGTTCTCTTGGTATCTTTATTTGAAAACTCAGAAATGTAAGCTTACGAGACGGCCCATTTTTGGTTCAGTACCCTGGTTAGTGCTTGCTGATTGGTGGCTGCATTTAGCCACCAATCAGCAAGCACTACCCAGGTGCTGAAACAAAGGTGGGTCTGTTCGTAAGCTACATTCCTGCTTTTTTCAAATAAAGATACTAAGAGAACAAAGAAAAATTGATAATGGGAGTAAATTAGAAAGTTGCTTAAAATTGCATGCTCTATCTGAATCATGAATGAAAAAATTTGGGTTCAGGATCCCGTTAAAATGCTGCAGGAGATTTTTTTATAGGTAAAATACTATTCTGTTCAACATGAGAGAGACTAATAGAGGGATTGCTTCTACAAATAAATATAATAGAATCTTTGTTGCCCTAAATATCTTAAAATGATATACAGCTCAGGATATCACAGAATATTTTTGGATCATTAAGGAGATCTGCTCCCCTTTCTTTGTTCAGTGTTTTTTTCTATGTATTAGTCACAACAATGAATATACAAAAATCATATTCTTTGAGAGTTAATAATTGTTCTTTACTTTTTACCATGCAATTCATTCTCATTACGTCAGTTTTACCTCTTTTAGTTTAATTGGGATTAAAATATACATAATATATATGTCTGTCTGTCTGTCTGTCTGTCTGTCTCACTCTTCCCACAATTGCTGAAACATAGACTTTGAATTTGGTATAGGACAAGGTAGCCTGATATTTTAGTAAGTTATCATTGCAAAATAGTCAATACAACAAAAGTGTTGCAATAACAGCTCATACTGTAGTATCCATTGCAGACTTTTTCTGGGTAATATAGAGATAATACTGACCTCTGTCCCACTGTTCCCTAAAAAGACTCTTCACTGGCCACACACTAGGCAATATATGCTAATAGCCTTCTGTATTGTCACCAGCTTCTATGTTATTAAAGGGCCATAATAATAATACAAATAAAATACAGAAAGCTGCTGCTGATCCAGTCAGCAGTGTTAGTTATACAGCAACTAGTGGTGCTGATTGGATCAGTGCTCTGTGTGTCCCGAGAGTTACTTCTACTGGCCCTTTAATTTACTAAAGCTCAATGATCTTCTAATTTTTAGTCAATCGGTTACTTCAACTGGCCCTTTAATTTACTAAAGCTCAATGATTTCCTAATCTTTAGTGAATCAGCTGCCTTAAATAAAATAGACACTGACAAAGCTGAATAGCTTGTAATAGCTAGAGATACTGGTGAGACAGGAAAATACTTTTAGTAAATTTTGCCCACTGCCTGACTTGCTCATAGTCTTTTGAACCCTAGCTAAGGTTTTTTTAAACAAACTTTAAGAAATTTTTAGTAGAATTTTTAGAAATACAAATGTAATAAGGCAGCCATACCTTTGCTCACAATTGGTCATAAAACGCAATATCTTCAATACTTAAATAATAGGAGTCTAACGCCTAGATTTAGAGTTCTGCATTATCCGTCCAAACCAGCGTTAAGGGGTCCTAGCGCTGGTTTTGGCCGCCCGCTGGTATTTAGAGTCAGTCAGGAAAGGGTCTAATGCTCACTTTCCAGCCACGACTTTTCCATACCGCAGATCCCCTTACGTCAATTGCGTATCCTATCTTTTTAATGGGATCTTTCTAACACTGGTATTTAGAGTCTTGGCTGAAGTGAGCGTTAGAACTCTAACGACAAAACTCCAGCCACAGAAAAAAGTCAGGAGTTAAGAGCTTTATGGGCTAACGCCGGTTTATAAAGCTCTTAACTACTGTGCTCTAAAGTACACTAACACCCATAAACTACCTATGCACCCCTAAACCGAGGTCCCCCCACATCGCTGCCACTATAATTAAATTTTTTAACCCCTAATCTGCCGACCACACACTGCCGCAACCTACATTATCCCTATGTACCCCTAATCTGCTGCCCCTAACATCGCCGACACCTACATAATATTTATTAACCCCTAATCTGCCCCCCCAATGTTGCCGCTACCTACCTACACTTATTAACCCCTAATCTGCAGACCGGACCTCACCGCCACTATAATAAATGTATTAACCCCTAAAACGCCTCACTCCCGCCTCAAAAACCCTATAATAAATTTTATTAACCCCTAATCTGCCCTCCCTAACATCTGCGACACCTAACTTCAAGTATTAACCCCTAATCTGCCGACCGGACCTCATCGCTACTATAATAAATGTATTAACCCCTAAAGCTAAGTCTAACCCTAACCCTAACGCCCCCCTAAGTTAAATATAATTTAAATCTAACGAAATAAATTAACTCTTATTAACTAAAGTATTCCTATTTAAAGCTAAATACTTACCTGTAAAATAAACCCTAATATAGCTACAATATAACGAATAATTATATTGTAGCTATTTTAGGATTTATATTTATTTTACAGGCAACTTTTAATAGCTACCTAGTTAAAATAATTACAAAATTACCTGTAAAATAAATCCTAACCTAAGTTACAATTAAACCTAACACTACATTACACCTACTCTAAGCCCCCTAAAAAAATAACAAAGCCCCCCAAAATAAAAAAATGCCCTACCCTATTCTAAAATAAAAAGTTAACAGCTCTTTTACCTTATCAGCCCTTAAAAGGGCCTTTTGCGGGGCATGCCCCAAAGAAAACGGCTCTTTTGCATTTAAAAAAAACATACAATGCCCCCCCAACATTACAACCCACCACACACATACCCCTAATCTAACCCAAACCCCCCTTAAAAAACCTAACACTAAGCCCCTGAAGATCTCCCTACCTTATCTTCACTACGCCGGGTATCACCGATCCGTCCAGAAGAGGGTCCGAAGTCTTCATCCTATCCAGCAAGAAGAGGTCCAGAAGAGGGTCCGAAGTCTTCATCCTATCGGCAAGAAGAGGACATCCGGACCGGTAGACATGTTCATCCAGGCAGCGTCTTCTATCTTCATCCATTCAGCGCGAAGCGGGACCATCTTGAAGCAGCCGACGCGGATCCATCCTCTTTTTCCGGCGGCTCCCGACGAATGAAGGTTCCTTTAAGTGACGTCATCCAAGATGGCGTCCCTCGAATTCCGATTGGCTGATAGGATTCTATCAGCCAATCGGAATTAAGGTAGGAAAAATCTGATTGGCTGATTGGATCAGCCAATCAGATTTAAGTTCAATCCGATTGGCTGATCCAATCAGCCAAACAGATTGAGCTTGCATTCTATTGGCTGATCGGAACAGCCAATAGAATGCAAGATCAATCTGATTGTACAATTGTAGGTAATTGTAGTTAATTTATTTAATTAATTTATTGATAGTGTAGTGTTAGGTTTAATTGTTACTTAGGTTAGGATTTATTTTACATTATTTTAATTAGGTAGCTATTAAATAGTTATTAACTATTTAATAGCTATTTACCTAGTTAAAATAAATACAAATTTGCCTGTAAAATAAATATAAATCCTAAAATAGCTACAATATAATTATTCGTTATATTGTAGCTATATTAGGGTTTATTTTACAGGTAAGTATTTAGCTTTACATAGGAATACTTTAGTTAATAAGAGTTAATTTATTTAGTTAGATTAAAATTATATTTAATTTAGGGGGGTGTTAGGGTTAGGGTTAGACTTAGCTTTAGGGGTTAATACATTTATTAGAGTAGCGGTGAGGTCCGGTCGGCAGATTAGGGGTTAATACTTGAAGTTAGGTGTCGCAGATGTTAGGGAGGGCAGATTAGGGGTTAATAAAATTTATTATAGGGTTTTTGCGGCGGGAGTGAGGCGGTTTAGGGGTTAATACATTTATTATAGTGGCGGCGAGGTCCGGTCGGCAGATTAGGGGTTAATAAGTGTAGGTAGGTAGCGGCGACGTGGGGGGGCAGATTAGGGGTTAATAAATATAATATAGGGGTCGGCGATGTTAGGGGCAGCAGATTAGGGGTACATAGCTATAATGTAGGTTGCGGCGGTGTACGGAGCGGCAGATTAGGGGTTCAAAATAATATGCAGGGGTCAGCGATAGCAGGGGCGGCAGATTAGGGGTTAATAAGTGTAAGGTTAGGGGTGTTTAGACTCGGGGTACATGTTAGGGTGTTAGGTGCAGACTTAGGAAGTGTTTCCACATAGGAAACAATGGGGCTACGTTAGGAGCTAAACGCTGCTTTTTTTGCAGGTGTTAGTTTTTTTTCCAGCTCAAACTGCCCCATTGTTTCCTATGGGGGAATCGTGCACGAGCACGTTTTTGAAGCTGGCCGCGTCCGTAAGCAACGCTGGTATTGAGAGTTGAAGTGGCGGTAAATATGCCTGTACGCTCCCTTTTTGGAGCCTAACGCAGCCCTTCAGAGAACTCTGAATACCAGCGTTGTTTAGAAGGTGCGGGGGAAAAAAAACACGCGTAGCTAACGCACCCCTTCTAACGCAAAACTCTAAATCTAGGTGTAAGAATGTCTGAATTAAGAATATAACTTGAGTCTTGGGTTGCCGTGGAATACAGAGACATTGATCTTGAAGGGGAAGATTTGGAAGGGAAAACGGGGCATATCTTCAAACCATTGTTACCACTGACTACAACAAAACCACATTAGTTACAAACTAAATACATATGAAATCAGAAGCTTTTTATAAGAACTCTGGGGTTACTTTACATTGGGACAACACTTGGCATCTTACTGTATATCACAACAAAGAAAGAGTTATTTAATTAATGTCATTTGGACCACACTAGCACCCTGAGACATAAAAGCAGATCCTTGCTGTGAAGTGATATAATTTGCAGTATTAATGTCTACATATTGTGTTATTTTGTTAGCGTTTCTTTTTTTGCAGAATCAGTAGGCATTTGTAGACGGTGAAGTCTTGTGTTTCACACAACTGCAGGACAATGACTGGTATGTACATGGCACAGAAGGACCTTTCAGCACCTGGTGGATGGCTTTTTCATGATTGGGGAATGAATAAACAGCTAAAATGATCTCATGACCTTCACATCTAAGGAATGATGGTGTTGTTCTTAGCTGATGATATAATTCATGAAGCTTTTTGTGGAAGAACTTTTTTTTCTGTGGATTGCTATTTACAGTAAAAAGCTGAATAAAGCTCATTATAAAAATAAGCATGGAACTATGAGAACTTGAGAACAATAATAAAGGTTAACTATGTGCACCTAAAGTTAGGCTTGTAGTCCCCAATACATTTAAAAAATTGACACCCCAAATATAGGATATATTTATACAGGAACAAATTCCCAAATCCAGAATTCTAAAATACAGATTTATTCCTAAATTCAGACTTTTCATTAATATTTTTTTAAATATAATTATTAAAAATGATCATATTTCCCAGCCAATAAGTGGTTAATGCATGGAGGAGCATTTAGTGTTATTTATTTTATATGGGAGTTATGGTAACAGTTAATTAATCAGGTGTCATTGTTAAGTTTATTGCTGTAGGACAGTCAAAGTAAAGATTAACAGTAAAGGGCGGGGGGGGGGGGAGGTCCAGAAGGTATAGAGTTTATAGCAGTTGGTGTCCAGTGGAACTAGAGACATGGGGGCCGATTCATCAAGCTCTGAATGGAGCTTGATGCAGCTGTTTCCGCGCGAGCCTTCAGGCTCGTCGGAAACAGCAGTTATGAAGCAGCGGTCTTAAGACTGCTGCTCCTTAACTAGTCTGCTGCCTCTGAGGTAGTGGACAGCAATCCGCCTGATCCTATACGATCGGGGTGATTGACACCCCCTGCTAGTGCAAATCTGCAGGGGATGGCATTGCACAAGCGTATGCTGTCGTCATTTATCGATGCACGGCGGACATAATCGCTACAGTGGATCATGTCCGTCCGCACTTTCATAAATCGGCCCCGTAATGTGTATTTTGCAGTTATTCAGAGGCTTTGTGCAGTCACATTTCAGGTTATAGCAAACTCAGGAACACTAATTGCACCATGCTGGTCAGATATGCCTGGATTGTTCTGCAACATCAAAACTCTGCAAATTTTGCTATAAAAATATCAATGTATATGTTGTTTATGCAAACAAATAACAAATAGTATACTAACATAAACAACAAATATATGTCATAAGTACTACGGTTATAGTGGCTGGGATCTCCTTACCTAGCCTTACCTAGCTAGTCATAGCACCAATTCAAAAGGAGCCACAGTTATTCTCTATCATGCAAGTAGAACATTGTCACTAAATTAAAAAAAAGATTTCATTGTGATACAGTGGTAAAATATTATAGCACCTCCCTTTGTAAAGCTCAGTTGTGCTCTTGTTCTGAAGACTGACTAATGCCAAACAGCTCTTCTAACACTATGGGCTGCATTTATGAAGCTGCAGAAGCTGATTTGGGGTCCTTGTAATGCAGACTCTCTAATGTGAGCTTGCAACCACAAGTTAAGAAGCTGATGTCTTTAGAACCTGTTGGAATTAAATCATCCTGGAATGATTTATCTGGGATGATTGAGGGGTTAGGAGCTCTGAGGTATAGGTGTCTGGTTTAAGTTTGCCATGTGAGTTAAAAGAGGCCATTGGGATGTGTTTCATAGAGCTAGTTCCCCTTTTAGGCATAATGATAACACCAAGGAAAACACGTTTATAGTACAGGAACAGGAACTGGAAATACTGGACTCAGGATGCTGTATAGCTGTACCAAGGACTTCGGTGCTGAGGAGTTGGACACAGGACATGGATGCTGTGCAGCAGGGGATGTGGGACTTGGATGCTGTGCAGCAGGAGTCACATGACTTGGATGCTGTACAGCAGGAGACACATTACTTGGATGCTGTGCCACAGGACTTGGATGTTGTGTAGCAGGAGTGCTCACACCGGGGCCTTGGACAGATGAGCGTACACTGGAATACACCCTGTTCCAGTGTACACTCACCTGTCAATGCTCAGACCCTGTTCCAGTGTATGCTCACCTGTCAATGCTCAGACCCTTTTTCAGTGTGTGCTCACCTGTCAAGGTACAGACCCTGTTCCAGTGTACGCTCACATGCCAAGGTACAGACCCTGCCCACACTGGGCCAGAGGACAGAAGGAATGCCCTCACAGGGGACTAAAACAGGATAATGCCGTTGTTATATAGCAAAAGACAAAAGCAAAGTCCAAGTTTAAGCCAGGGGTCAGGAAACCAGGAAGCAGTAAGATCTTATGAAAAGCACAGGGAAAATCCAGAAAAATGGTCAGAAGACTTGCCAGGTCCAGGAGCCAGAAAATCAACAACACAGCAGGTTGTAGGATACAGGTTAGAGGCACAAATGAAGTGAACTACAATGTCAGGGCAGGGAGGAGACAATGAAGCAGCCTTTTATAATCTGACTAATGAGTGAACGTCCTGCAGTTGGCAGACAGGAGGAGGTAATGAGCAAGGCCAGTGCAGACTAGTCTCAAAGATGGTTAGTGAAGCAAGAACTCTCCAGTGGCTCAAAGACAAAGTAAATGGTTGCAAATCAGGAGCCTAAGGTTCAATCCCAGGCAGGGGCGTGACATCAGTGGTTACAATCTCACTAGCCTTGAAGGCGGATGGACAGGTTTCCTTAGCTGGGAACCTTGTACATCTGCTACTTAATAAATAAGGGCCTACTCCATGCATTTCAAAAGCCATAAGAGTTAGTTCTGAGATTCACACTTTCCTTGTGATATTTATGTTCCTGGTGTAGCTGTTATAGTTGTAGAATGAGAGTTCATTAGTTTATTGTATCCCATGGAAACCAAAATTTATACGACAAAAGTTGAGTTACAATATGCCCATAACGAAGCAGAATGCAAAGATGTTTCCAATAACCTACCTGTTAGTTTACACTTTCAGCAGTTAAGATCTTGGCAGAATATGTACTGCTGACAAGAATATAAATGGGAGAAAAATAAGTTACTCATTCAATTTTTCTTTGTACTCATTAGTCTTCATTTATCCATCATTCCTATTTCTTTATGTATTTAAGGTAGGGCCTATGTACATATTACTTACCTGTCATTAAGAATTATTAACATAAAAGTACTTGCCACAATATAAGCAGGAGAATGAGGAAAACATTTATATGTAGTGGTGTATAAAACACTTTGGGCTAGATTACAAGTGGAGCGTTAAATTTATCATGCGTACAATATAGCAATATGGTTCTCATCAATTTCCGTTCATATTAAATGTTGAAAGTAATCGCATTCGCTCGAGCGCAAACAAATGTAACCCTCGTCAAGTTAAAGGGACAGTCAAGTCCAAAAAAAACTTTCATGATTCAAATAGGGCATGCAATTCTAAACAATTTTCCAATTTACTTTATCACCAATTTTGCTTTGTTCTCTTGGTATTCTTAGTTTTTGTTCTCTTGGTATTCTTAGTTGAAAGCTAAACCTAGAAGGTTTCATATGCTAATTTCTTTTACCTTAAAGGCCGCCTCTAATCTAAATGCATTTTGACAGTTTTTCACCACTAGAGGGCGTTAGTTCATGTGTTTCATATAGATAACATTGAGCTGATGCATGTGGAGTTACCTAGGAGTCAGCACTGATTGTCTAAAATGCAAGTCTGTCAAAAGAACTGAAAAAAGGGGGAATTTTGCAGAGGCTTAGATACAAGGTTGTCACAGAAGTAAAAAGTGTATCATTATAACTGTGTTGGTTATGCAAAACTAGGGAATGGGTAATAAAGGGATTATCTACTTTTTAAACAACAACATTTCTGGTGTTGACTGTCCCTTTAACTTGACAGAAGACCTTGCATAAAGGGTTAGGGCTAAAATAAAAGTTGCACCAAACACAACATATATACATTAAAATAAACAGTTGCACTTATATGTACACTATCTGATAACAATTAGTCATAAAAATATTAATAAACATTATTTATAAGGGTTAAAAGGTTTATAGTATATTTATTTATTTATAAAATATTTTACCAGGAAGGATACATTGAGATTTCTCTCGTTTTCAAGTGTGTCCTGGGACATATATGGCCATGTATATTACTGCATAGGGCTAATATATATGTGTCTAAATAGTAATTTAATAATTATATTAAATAATATATTTTACTGTGTATTTACTGTAATTATTTAAAGGGACAGCCTACTCCAGAATTTTTATTGTTTAGAAAAATAGACAATCCTTTTATTACCCATTCCCCAGTTTTGCATAACCAACATGGTTAGATTAAAGGGACAATATACACCAATTTTCATATATCTGCATGTAATAGACACTACTATAAAAGAATAATATGCACAGATACTGTTGAAAAGGTTACTGGAACACCCACTGAAAGTGGTTCTATAGTAAAGACAACAGACACTCCCCCCCTTCTTCTGTATATGAAAAGACTCTTTACACAAACAGGAGCAAGCTGGAGTTGGTAAACTTCAGTATACTTCTAAAACTTTGGGGCTTGGTTAGAAGTTTGAAAATCCCCCCAATGTTATTTAAAAATAAGCAAAACTATACATTTAAAACAAAAACAAAAAACTGTATATGCTATATAAATGGATATTCTACAAAACATTTATGCAAATAAAAATCTAGTGTATAATGTCCCTTTAATACACTTTTTACCTCTGTGATTACCTTGTATCTAAGCCTCTGCAGACTGATCCCTTATCTCAGTTCTATTTACAGACATTTTAGCGAATTAGTGCTGACTCATGAATAACTCCACAGGAGAGTAAACAATGTAATCTATAGGGCACACATGAACTGCTGTGAAAAGCTATACAAATGCATATAGATAAGAGGCTGTCAGTAGTGGCTTAGAGACAGGCAGAAATGTGAATGTTTATAAAGTATATTAATATAACAATGCTGGTTGTGCAAAGCTGGGGAATGGGTAGTAAAGACGTTATCTATTTTAAAAATGAAACATTTTGGAGTTGACTGTCTCTTTAAGATTTCAATGTTCTTTATATAGGGGGAAATGTTCTTTGTATTTTTAAATAGATATGTGTGTGTGTGTATATATATATATATATATATATATATATATACTGTATATATATATATATACAGTATATACACACCTGTATTTACAGTACATGCTTATAGATATATAGGTATAGATATTAATTTTATCAGATATATACAGAAATATATATTTCAAAAGAAAAAGATAATTTCCTTCTATGTGAAGAACATTGGAATGTAAAATATACGTAATGTGACTTCCGGTGGGCGGGCACTGAGAGCGGACGCATTGTGAAGAGCTCCGCATCTCAGCCTCAGATATTGGCATTAAACGCTGCCACAAATTGCCCTAGAAGCCACCATTCTTGGTAGGGTGTCATCAGGACCTGCCCGATACTGACAGGCGAGGAGTTCCGACACCTACTCCCCCACCGGTAAGGCATTTGGCGGCTGAGAGCGCCTCAGAGGAGATTGCTAATAGGGGACAAGGACATACCCAATTGTAGCACCATCCCCAGTTTTTCCCACCCTAGCCCTGATCTGCGCAGCACCCGGTAAGGAGAACCTGCACACTACTGCTGGGGACAAACCTCAGACACTACACCTGAGCTCACGAGTTAAACTGCGGCCTGCATTGCGGCCGCCATTTTGCCCCATACACAGCTACTTTTACTTTTTAGAGACCGCGTCTCCCTGCCTCATAAGAGACATACCACACTTAAAATCCCTGTAACGGGAAAAGAACAGGAGGCAGGTGTGGATTGGCCACAATTTGTAACCCTAGCTACTGAGACTGTAAATCATACTGAGACTGTAAATCATACTGGGCACACGTGGCTCCTCTTTTTTGAGCGCCCTAACAAACGGCCACTTCATCCTCACGGCTGATCAGAGACTTTGCAGACCAGGGGCCTACACACCTAAGTTTTAAGCAGTTGTGGGACTTGAGAGACCTCTGTGAGAGGAGTGGAGAGAGAGGAAAACTTTGAACAAGTTTGGTAACATTGTAAAACAACGTTTAGTGTAACCTTACCATCTCTGACAACTGAATGCTCTAATGTGCAACCTTTTCTAGGCTAGCATAATACCACTGCAAAGCCGAAATCACTCTTTTAGGACAGCACAAACATATTCAGCTTTTTGCACGCTATTGTGCCCCCCTTTCATATTTGCAAAATCTGATGTTTTGTTACTTGGGCTGCATCATACCACATCAGCCACTTTACTATTGCTGCCATAATTAGCAAAAAAAAACAACAACAACATAGGACCACGCCAGTGCCCTCTCACACCACTACTGAGATCCTGATTGTCAGTCACTTGTGAAAGTATTTTACTGGGAGTGAGGAGAGATAAGAACTTCACTTATATACCATTATAGGGGACAGCAACAAAGGAAGCCTCCACACAATTGCGACTGCATCTGCTACACCTGCTGTAGAGTGTGAATTACAACTATATACGGAGAGATTGTGCAAACCATCATCCCCAATGAAAGTTGACAAATACTTCAAGGTGTCAGCATCGCAAGCCATACCCTTCATGGCTGGCAAACAAAAGGCATCAGATAGGAACAAGAAGCAGGCTGCAGAAATACACCCAGAACCTGCTTCCCCTGTCCAAAGGGACATTAGCTTAGAACCGCCTCCAGACTTACTTCAAGACCTAAAGGCCTTCTTCCTACCCAAAATGGAGACACTGCAGGCGAGAATGGACACTCTTACTACTGAGATACTCCTTATGAAATGACTAGATAGGAGCGCCAGAAGAGGCAAGGTCTATTATGGGTTAAAGTAATATGGAAGAATATGTATAATGCTAGACCACAAGTGGAAATAACACTGTGTTAATTGTTCGTATAGCACTAATACTGGACCACAAATGTGGTGATGGCACTATGTCAATGTGTGGACAAGATTCGAGGTATCACAAAAAATTTAATACATATTACATAGGTAGACATGGATCCATGTTAACATTAAAAATTATGTTATATTAAAAAAATTACAGATAGAGCTGGTTAAAACAAATCATAACATATATTGCATTATATATTAGCCTCACATATGGAATGTGTGCTACAGTGGAGGCGTATGGGCGCTAACAGATATGTACTGTTACAAATATAGAATACATACTGTGGCAAATATACAAGGAAAAAAGTACATTTGACGTTTAGTCCATGGAGTGAGTGATCTAGTTTCTGGTTCAAAAATGTTGGTGAATATTTAAAGTGATAAAAACAACAGAAAAAATGGAAAATGATGTAGAAGTGATGTTTAGATGTTTTTATCACTTCAAATATTCACCAACATTTTTGAACCAGAAACTAGATCACTCACTCCATGGACTAAACGTCAATTGTACTTTTTTCCTTGTATATTTGCCACAGTATGTATTCTATATTTGTAACAGTACATATCTGTTAGCGCCTATACGCCTCCACTGTAGCACTCATTCCATATGTGAGGCTAATATATAATGCAATATATTTTATGATTTGTTTTAACCAGCTCTATCTGTAATTGTTTTAATATAACATAAGTTTTAATGTTAACATGGATCCATGTCTACCTATGTAATATGTATTACATTTTTTGTGATACCTTTGTGAAAACAATCCAAGAGTTTTTTTGCTATACATCTATCTCGAATCTTGTCCACACATTGACATAGTGCCATCACCACATTTGTGATCCAGTATTAGTGCTATATGAACAATTAACACAGTGTTATTTCCACTTGTGGTCTAGCATTATACATATTCTTCCATATTACTTTAACCCATAATAGACCTTGCCTCTTCTGGCGCTGCTATCTAGTCATTTCATAACTATTATTCCATTCTGTGGGTAGTTGGGGACCCACTTTATACAGGAGCTATAGGTTTTCCATCCATAGCGCTGTAAGATAACACCAATATCTCTCATACGTCAATACTCCACTAGACTGCAACATGCGGAGCAAAGGATATCTGATGTGGAGGACTCTGCAGGACAAACTTGATGACCTCGAGAATCGATCCCGACGTAACAATTTGAGGATTGTAGGGGTCCCGGAGTTGATCAAAAACAAAGACCTCATAGAATTCACAGCTTATACACTACCTAAACTGCTAAAGATGAACCAAGACAGAACCCAGAAGGCCCAAATCTAATCAGAGGCCTAGACAAGTTATCTTCAAACTGCTCAGATACTAAGAGAAGATGGCGGTCTTAAAGGCGTACAGATCCCAACATGACCTGCTCTTCGAATGCCACAAACTCTTAATCTTCCAAGACGTCTCCTCCGAAGTGGCTAGAAAAAGGAAATAATTTGCACCTCTCTACTCCAGGCTACATTCCATGGGTCGACAAGCCTCACTTCTCTATCCTGCTAAATTGAGACTGACGTCGCCTGGAGGCACTAAGTTCTTCATGAACCCGCAACAGCTGCAGGAGTACCTCAACGCTGAAACTCGCAATGGCGAGGGTTGAGGGAAGCATGCAGCTACTATCCACCTCCTTACTCTATCCATTCGGTGAAATGGATGCAGGGACACATGGACCTCTACTATTGTCTGATTCTGAGTCTAAGTATAAGTATTGGTTCATACTTGTTTCAGTTTTTGCTTATGCTGCTGTTGCAGTTTTGAGAGTGTTTGCACTTGGGCCCCACTGGGGTCTGATGTTAAGTTTTGGTCAATTCTATGTGCCTTACCTAACCTCCCCACCCTTGAGTCTGTCTTCTTGGTGTTCCCCTTTTGCTCCCCTCCCCTTTCCCCGTGTCATATGTAATGTTGCCAGATTCTCACAATTGTGTTCTTTTATCTCAGTAGCCTACAGGAGGAGCACCCGGATTCCGCCCAGTTACCTGACTGTGGATATCATGGAATGTAAGTCACTGCCACCTCGACTACGCATGCCCCAGTCACATACTCACTACCCCACCAAACCTACCTGTTTATCACTGACTGTGCCTTATGACAAACCTACCATCTCTTACTCTAGGGACTTGAGACAACATGGACCCAAAATCTAGGCACCCACCATAGGACATCAACTATACTCATCTCTTGCCTCGCAACACTATGACACACCCACTTAAGATAGTATCTTGGAACGTGGGTGGTATCACCTCCCCGGCCAAACGCAGTATTATACTGCAACACCTGAGGAGTCTTCACACAGACATTGCTCTCTTGCAAGAGTCACATCTCACGGAAGCGGAGCATGAGAAATTACAATGCAGATGTGTGGGTAGTGCCTACTATACTCCCACTGGGGTCATAAAAGAGGGGTGGCAATACTAGTCAGAAAGGGGCTGTCAGCCCGAATTAACCCCATCACAGTAGACCCGGGAGGCAGATACATTATAGCCAGCCTGCACCTAGAAAACCAATCATACATTATATGCAATATCTACGGCCCCAACCAATTAAAACCACAATTCTGGCATAGTCTTCAGACCACCCTAGCCGTGCACGCTGACAAGCCACTACTGACAAGAAAAACTCTATGCCAAAAAACGAAAAAAGGAAACAGCCACTCTTGCTGCTTTTAAAACTTCACTAGACCTCATTGACCCATGGCGCTCACGCCACCCGACCAGGAGAGACTTCACGTGCATTTCTAAAATGCACTGGACACTATCACGCATTGACTACTTCTTGTGCTCTAAACAATTACTTGCACAGATCCCACAAACGGACATCTCGGACATAATAATATCGGACCATGCGCCCGTATGGTCAGAAAGGGGCTGTAAGCCCGAATTAACCCCATCACAGTAGACCCAGGAGGCAGATACATTATAGCCAGCCTGCACCTTGAAAACCAATCATACATTATATGCAATATCTACCGCCCCAACCAATTAAAACCACAATTCTGGCATAGTCTTCAGACCACCCTAGCCCTGCACGCTGACAAGTCACTACTGATTGGAGGTGACTTCAACTTAAAACAAGAAATGCCACTGGACTGTAGGGTTGACAAGCACACAAAAAGACAAGAAAAACTCTCCGACCAGGAGAGACTTCTTGTGCATTTCTAAAACGCACAGGACACTATCACGCGTTGACTACTTCTTGTGCTCTAAACAATTACTTGCACAGATCCCACAAACGGACATCTCGGACATAATAATATCGGACCATGCGCCCGTATGGCTGCAACTTGGCCCTCGACCCAGCACTCCTACAGAGGGGAACTGGAGATTCCCTACCTACTTGTATCATAACATTGAGTTCAGACAACACCTAAAAACCCACTGGGAGGAATATCGCAACTTCAACATCCAGCACTTTAACGACCCGGGTGTATACTGGGGGGCATCTAAGGCAGTTATGAGAGGTCAGATTACTAGCTTCACCGCCCATTATAATGCCAAACGGAAAAAGGTAGAAACCATCACCACCGCAGAAGTCACAACTGCATACAACCAATATTTGGCCCACCCTTCGCCCCGACATAGATGCATTTACTATGAGAAGAAGAAATTAAAGGAGGATGCCCTGGCTCAACAGGATCACCTCTTCCAAACACATAGAAAAGGCAAGTTCTACAGATTTGGGGACAAGACAGGGAAACTATTAGCTAAAATGGTCAAACTGACTAATCCCAAATCCGTCATTCCCTCCATTCAGGCACAAGGGGTATATCTTTCAGACACCAAATCAATTACAGCTGAATTTCTAAACTTTTACTCCGCACTCTACACAGCTCACCCATGCACACAAAACGACAAAGACCGCTTTTGGGAAAGGGTTGATCCACCCGCCCTTATTATAGAGAACTTGGAACATCTTAATGCCCCAATCCAAGTGTTGGAAGTACTAAAAGCCATCAAAGTGGCCAAACTAGGTAAAGCCCCGGGCCCTGACAGGTTGCCAATCAAATACTACAAATTGTTGCAAACTGAACTCAGCCCCTTACTGGCACAAACATTCACGGCCTACTTGCAGGTCTTGGCAACACCCCCAGCTGACTTTGCTGACGCACTCATGTGCCTAATCCTGAAACCAGATAGGGACCCAACGACCCCGGCTTCCTACAGACCAATAGCACTCTTGAACAGTGAGTATAAGCTCTTCACTGCTGTACTGGCAGGTAGACTAGCGGCTGTGCTAGGCACGGTCATCCATAAGGACCAGACAGGTTTCATGAAACACCGCTCTTCGGTTGCTAACATACGCAAGACACTGGCAGTTATAGACTACTACTGGCAGGAGGGAAATAATGGTAGACATAAAAATCAAAACAACACTGAGACACCTCAAGGGGCATGCCTTCTCTCTGTCAATGCGGAAAAAGCGTTCGACAGAGTAGAATAGGACCATCTCTTAACCACCCTGGAAAAATTTGGCATCACTGGGAACTTCTATAGTCTCATACAAAAACTATACCACAATCCACGTACCTCAATAATAGTGAATGGTGAAGTGTCCCAGCCTCTCTCCCTTAAACAGGGAACTAGACAGGGATGCCCCCTGTCCCCCCTCTTATTTAACCTGGCCATAGAACCCCTAGCCATATACATTAGAAACACGATACCGGCAACAAAAATAGGGTCCCACTCAGTGCACTTATCATTATACGCCGATGATTTGCTCCTATACGTCACAAATCCAAGTACCACCATACCAAAGCTAGTTTCCATATTCCAAAAGTTCAGAATTATCTCGGGTTACAAAGTGAACTTGGAAAAATCGGAACTGACATACGTCACTAAAACACAATCCTCCACACCATTGCTTACCAAGCTTAAGGTCACAGATGGCTCTTTTAAATACCTAGGCCTTCGCCTACACGTTAACCCAAATCTAATCTATAAATTAAATATCCCACCAGTGATAGCTCAGATCTGCTCATTGCTGAAGAGCTGGGCTAAATTACCAATCTCTCTGTCGGGCCGAGTGAGCCTAATTAAAATGATAGCAAATGCCCAAACTGTTGTATCCTCTGCAACTACTCCCCTTTCTGCTAACAAGGAAAGACTTAGGGAATATTATTAGTGCATTCGGTACCTTCGTGTGGAACTCCAGGAAGCATAGAATCAGCAGAATGAAACTAGCCCTACCAGCTGACAGAAGGGGATTGAAACTCCCGAATGTTGAGTGGTATAACTGGGCGACGCTGGAAAAGATAATCTTTGACTGGCTGGCACGCACATCCGCCTTTAACAATGAAAACCTTGAGAAATCACTAGCTCATCCACTTCACTTAGCATTCCTCCCTCACACCCCCATAAACACTATCACCGCCCAAATTAAGGACAACATCCTATTTAAAGACCCGCTTAGAGCCTGGAAAAGGCTGTGCAGGTGGTGGAACCTCTCCAGTAAAATCACTAAATATCTCCCGTTACAGGGTAACCCTACTTTTCTCCCGGGCATGACCACACGAATGTTCGCCATGTGGGAGGAGAGGGGCTTAACTGCAATCTCGCAACTAATAGATCCCCTTACTAACAAGCCATTTCCGTTAGCACATTACACACAGTATAAATTTGACCTCCCCAGACATAGCACATTTGCTTACCTCCAAGCCACTCACTACGCCAACAAGTTGCTGTCTGAAGGACTTAGCGGTAGGAACACTACACCGATAGACACTATCTGTTCTCTGTCTAAACAAGGGTTGCACTCTATCTCGTATAATTATGGTACAATCATGGAGGCCAAATCAGCTGAAATCCTACAGAACCTGAGCACTAAATGGAAGCGTCATACCGACATTGATGTCAGTGTGAGCACTATCTTGAACAGTTTTAAACTAGCAGCTAGTGGCACCCTTGCAATGTCACACAGAGAGATGCACCTTAGATTCATGCACTTAAGCTACATTACCCCTGACCTGCGATCCAAGTGGGCTTCAGACACACTAGACACCTGCCTTAAATGCTCTTCACCTAGCCCAAACGTTGTGCACCTGTTCTGGAGCTGTCCCAAAATAGCCCAGTACTGGGGTAAGATTCAATTCTGGCTGACAAAGATCTGTGGCACCACATTAGTTCTAACAGTCCAGGATGCCTTCTTCCTTAAGGGACATGCACAGAGCACCCCTCATGACCGCTTTTTGAACACCGCCATCTTAATAGCTAGAAAACTGATCTTAAAACAATGGATTGCGAACAAGCCACCACACATAACACAATTCACTAGCCTACTGCACGATAACAACTACTGATCGAGCAGGCTGATGTTAAAGGAGATCTAGAGAGGAGAATCAAAGCTTTTTGTACAAAATGGGAGCCTTATTTATTGTCCCTGACCACCAATATCTGCACGCAGATATTGTCACCCTTCACTAACAGTACGTACCTCCTGACAGAAAGACTGAAGGGGAATTGGCCTGTGGGAGACTTGGGTGCTACCTAACACCAGCGTTCAACCCCCCCTTCCTTCCCCCCCCCCTTTACCCTTCCACACTCAGAGCTCCCTATGCACAGAGAGCCTTGCCATATTCCACAAGGGGCGGACCGGGTGTCTCCTCCTCTTCATCAAATCTAAAGACCACCTCTCCTTCACATCTTGGAGAACCGAGCTCTGTTACTTTGATGTATGATGCTGACTGTATAAGCCTATTTAATATGTAATTGGTCACCTCTTCTCCTCTCCTTCCCTCCCCCCCCTCCCCCTCCCTTCCTTTAGTCACCGCATTTGGCCAAATGGGACAAGCCCAAGCACCATGTCAAGGTTTCTTCCAAAACCTGGGTCCCTAATACAGCCACACAAAAGCAAGCTCTTAATCAAACAAACTGGGAACAAGTCATGGTTCACAGACTTATGTAATCAGCCTAGATATATACAAAACATGGAAGGGGACAGCACTCTCAGACCGGACTGGGTACACATCCCATGACCCTACAACATGCTCAGTTTTTGGTGCTATAGCACTCTCAAGAAGCTGTGCTATTTCTAGAGTCACAGGCAGTTATCCCCAAATTAGCCTGGGTACAAGGTATATAGGGAAAATTACAAAACAAACAATACAACACACAGAGAAAGTCCAGCACTCACTTACAAGTAGTGATGTCGCGAATTGTTCACCGGCGAATAGTTCCCGGCGAACATTGCTTGTTCACGTTCGCAGCGGCGGGTGAACATATGCGATGTTTGATCCGCCCCTTATTCATCATCATTGAGTAAACTTTGACCCTGTATCTCACAGTCTGCAGACACATTACAGCCAATCAGCAGCAGACACTCCCTCCCAGACCCTCCCAGCTCCTGGGCAGCAGCCATTTTAGATTCATTCTGATCCTGCATTGTTAGTGAGAGGAGGGACAGTGTAGCTGCTGCTGATTTTTTTAGGGAAATTGATAGCTAGGCTAGTGTATTCAGTGTCCACTACAGTCCTGAAGGACTCATCTGATCTCTGCTGTTTGGACAACACCCCAAAAAGCCCTTTTTAGGGCTAGAACATCAGTCATTTTATTTTTTTGCCTGTGTAATTTTGACTGTGAAATATCAGTCTGCTAGTGTAATCTAATTGCAGTTGCCTGCCTGCAGTGCCACCACTCATATCTGTTGTAACAGTAGTCTAAATTTAAAAAAAAAAACTCTTTTGACTGTGAAACATCAGCCTGCTAGTGAAATCTAATTGCAGTTGCCTGCCTGCCAGGGTGTGTGCCAGGCCCACTTGCTAAGTGCCACCACTCATATCTGTTGTAACAGTAGTGTAAATATTTTAAAAAAAACTTTTTTGACTGTGAAACATCAGTCTGCTAGTGAAATCTAATTGCAGTTGCCTGCCTGCCAGGGTGTGTGCCAGGCCCACTTGCTAAGTGCCACCACTCATATCTGTTGTAACAGTAGTGTAAATATTTTTAAAAAAACTTTTTTGACTGTGAAACATCAGTCTGCTAGTGTAATCTAATAGCAGTTGCCTGCCTGCCAGCGTGTGTGCCAGGCCCACTTGCCAACTAGTGCCACCACTCATATCTGTTGTAACAGTAGTGTAAATATTTTAAAAAAAACTTTTTTGACTGTGAAACATCAGTCTGCTAGTGAAATCTAATTGCAGTTGCCTGCCTGCCAGGGTGTGTGCCAGGCCCACTTGCTAAGTGCCACCACTCATATCTGTTGTAACAGTAGTGTAAATATTTTTAAAAAAACTTTTTTGACTGTGAAACATCAGTCTGCTAGTGTAATCTAATTGCAGTTGCCTGCCTGCCAACGTGTGTGTCAGGCCCACTTGCCAACTAGTGCCACCACTCAAATTTGTTGTAACAGTAGTGTAAATATTTAAAAAAAAAACTTTTTTGACTGTGAAACATCAGTCTGCTAGTGTAATCTAATTGCAGTTGCCTGCCTGCCAGCGTGTGTGCCAGGCCCACTTGCCAACTACTTCCACCACTCATATTTGATGTAACAGTAGTGTAAATATTAAAAAAAAAACTTTTTCGACTGTGCAACATCAGTCTGCTAGTGTAATCTAATTGCAGTTGACTGCCTGCCAGCGTGTGTGCCAGGCCCACTTGCCAACTAGTGCCACCAATCATATTTGTTGTAACAGTAGTGTAAAAATTAAAAAAAAAAAACTTTTTTGACTGTGAAACATCAGTCTGCTAGTGTAATCTAATCTAATCTGTTCGATCAGCCAATAGAATGCAAGATCAATCTGATTGGCTGATTGGCTCAGCCAATCCGATTGAACTTGAATCTGATTGGCTGATTCAATTAGCCAATCAGATTTTTCCTACCTTAATTCCGATTGGCTGATAGAATCCTATCAGCCAATCGGAATTCGAGGGACGCCATCTTTGATGACATCATTTAAAGGAACCTTCATTCGGCGAGTAGGCGTCGTGGCAGAAGGATGGATCCGCGTCGGCTGGAAGAAGATGGCTCTGCTCCGCTCCGGATGGATGAAGATAGAAGATGCCTCTTGGATGAAGATGTCTACCGGTCCGGATGTCCTCTTCTGCCCGGATAGGATGAAGACTTCTGCCACTCCGGATGCCCTCTTTTGGTCCATCGGATGAAGACTTCGGCCCGATTGGGTGAAGACGACTCAAGGTAGGGAGATCTTCAGGGGGGTAGTGTTAGGTTTATTTAAGGTTTTTTTTGGTTAGAGTAGGGGTATGTGGGTGGTGGGTTGTAATGTTGGGGGGTGGTATTGTGTTTTTTTTTACAGGCAAAAGAGCTGATTTCTTTGGGGCATGCCCCGCAAAAAGCCCTTTTAAGGGCTGGTAAGGTAATAGAGCTGTTAACTTTTTTAATTTAGATTAGGGTAGGGAATTTTTTTATTTTGGGGGGCTTTGTTATTTTATTAGGGGGCTTAGAGTAGGTGTAATTAGCTAAAAATTCTTGTAATCTTTTTTTTGTTTTTTGTAATTTAGTGTGGGTTTTTTTGTAACTTAGTTTAGTTTATTTAATTGTAGGTAATTGTAGGTACTTGTAGTTACTTTGATTTAATTTATTTATTGATAGTGTAGTGTTAGGTTTAATTGTATCTTAGGTTAGGATTTATTTTACAGGTAATTTTGTCATTATTTTAACTAGGTAGCTATTAAATAGTAAATAACTATTTAATAGCTATTGTACCTAGTTAAAATAAATACAAAGTTGCCTGTAAAATAAATATAAATCCTAAAATAGCTACAATATAATTATTCGTTATATTGTAGCTATATTAGGGTTTATTTTACAGGTAAGTATTTAGCTTTAAATAGGAATACTTTATTTAATAAGAGTTAATTTATTTCGTTAGAATAAAATTATTTTTAACTTAGGGGGGTGTTAGGGTTAGGGTTGTTTTATCTTAGTTTATATAAGGAGATCAAGCACAGGTCTTCATAACTGTAAACTTTATTAAGAATGCTATACACACACACACACTATGCAAGAGGCACTTCCTGACTCTACCATTGTGCACATAACAACAGGTTGATATGGTTCATACCAACTGATAATCTCAATATCACACATTTCCCTTTTTCTTTTCTTTTTAAACAACAGAAAACTTAAAGTATATACATTTTTTTAACTGTAGTCTATGTGAAAAAACTTCAGTCCCTTTTAACATTGTTCAATTAGACGATTAGGTTTTTTGATATATCGACCTGACCTTGTTTGCATTGCATCAGTGGCAGGCAAGTCAGTCGAGCTTTGCAAAGTTTCTCTGGCATCTTCATTCTTCAGCTGCAATGGAGTGTTCAATGTATCCTCACAGGTTTCCTTCACTGCCGAATTGTTGTGAACTGATGGAATAGCCATCAAATGTCTACGATTCCTACGTAAACATTGCCCATCATTGGTTTGAACTACATACGATCTTGGAGAATATTGCTGGATAACTGTCCCTTCAGTATTCCAGCTGTTTGAACCTTGTACTCGCACAGGAGTTTGTACCTGAAGATTCTCCAAAGGCTTTGCAGCTCTGTCATAGTATTCATTCCTTTTTTCTCTGAGTTTCAATTTGGTTTCTATTACATGTTTTTGTGGGAACCTTTTTCAAGGTTTCACAACTGGTACTCGTGTGACCAGCTGTCTGCCAAACAATAATTCTGCCGGTGACTTCCCACATTTTAAAGGAGTAGCTCTATAGCTAAGAAGAGCCAGACATGGATCCTCGTCTGCATCTGTTGCTTTACGAAGTATGTTTTTCACTATTTTTACTCCAGCTTCTGCTAATCCATTTGCTTGTGGATATCCCAGGCTGGATGTTCGATGTTCAAATTCATAGGTACTGGCAAAAACCCTAAACTCTCTACAATTGAATTGAGGACCATTGTCTGATATTATTACTCTTGGAATGCCATGTCTCGCCAAAATTGCTTTTACTTTTTTGATCACTGTACATGCTGACTCATCTTCCAATAATGCTATCTCTGGGTAATTAGAGAAGTAATCCATTACTAAGATATAATGCTGATTTTTGAAAACAAACAAATCCATTCCTAACTTTTCCCAGGGTGCCAACGGGAAGTCCGTATCCAGTATAGGCTCTTTAGGTAACTGAGGTCTGAATTTTTGGCAAATCCGGCATTGAGTGATCATTGTCTCAATGTTTTCATTCATATTTGGCCAGTACAAAATGTCTCTAGCTCGTCTTTTTGTCTTTTCTATACCTGAATGACCTTCATGTAGTCTTTTCAGTATTTGACTTTGCAAACTCGCTGGTACAATTATCTTTTGTCCTTTCAAAAGTACCCCTTTTATCAAAGAAATTTCAGAAATGTATGGTCTATACAGTGATGGCATTAGTGTCTTAGATTTGCCACTAGAAACTGCTTTCTTCACTTGACTTAAAAGAGCATCTGTTTCTGTAGCCTGTTCTATTGCTGCCCACATTGCATGACTAAACGGGGCTGTCTTCAAGATCAGATTGACGTGAACAGTCACCTCTTTCTGCAACTGTAAGTCCTCATTGTTAAATGGTAAGTAAGCTCGTGACAGAGCATCCGCTACCACCAACTCCTTGCCAGGTATAAAATCCAAGGTGAAGTCATACCTTTGAAGTCTCAGCAACAAACGTTGAATTCTTGGAGGTGCATCTATCAAGCCCTTTTGGTAGATGTGAATCAAAGGTTTGTGATCAGTTTCTGCTGAAAATACTCTTCCATACAAATAAACATGAAATTTTTCACATCCGTAAACTAGTCCCAGTGTTTCCTTTTCAATTTGAGCATATGATTTCTCAGTATCCGTCAATGCCCTAGATGCATAAGCCACAGGCATCCATCCCGAGCCTTGATTTTGAAATAGAACTGCTCCCAATCCATTTTGTGAAGCATCAGTTGACAACTTTGTTTTTGCTGTTGGATCAAAGAATTGCAGAGTTGGTGCAGTAGTAAGCATGTCCTTCAAAAACTTCCATTCTTTCTGGTGATTCTCTGACCATTCTCAGGCATAGTTTTTTCTGAGTAGTTGTCGCATTAGTACAGTTTTGTCTGGTAAATTAGGTATGAACTTGCCAAGGTAATTCACCATTCCTAGTAAGCGTTGTATATCTTGCTTATTTCTGGCTGTGGCATTTCTGTAATTGCCTTAATCTTTTTCATGTCTGGTAAAACACCACCTCCCGTGAGTTGTTCTCCCAAATATTGAATTGAAGTTTTTCTGAATTGACACTTTGTCTTATTGAACTTCAAATTATTTTCCTTAGCAACATCTAAGACCATCTTTAGCCTTTCATCATGTTCTTGCTTGGTTTTACCCCAGATCAGAATATCATCAATGAATACGGTTGTGCCTGGTATTCGTTCAAGAAGTTGCTGCATGGTACTATGAAACACTTCTGGTGCTGAACACAAGCCGAAGGGCAATCGTTTGTAACAGTACCTCCCATAAGGAGTATTAAAAGTGCAGAGTTTCATGCTTTCCTCCTCCAGTGGAATTTGCCAAAATCCTGAGGATGCATCCAGTTTACTGAATACAGTTGCTCCACTTAGCTCCCCAAGCAATTCTGGTTTTGTTGGTAAATGGAAGTGTTCTCTTAAGATGCTTTTATTCAGTTCCTTGGGATCAATACAGATTCTGAGACCCCCATCCGGTTTTTCCACCAACACCATAGAATGAACCCATTCAGTAGGTGTCTTGATTTTCTTTATAATACCTTTATCCTCCATCCTGGCAAGTTCCCGTTTAAGACGATCCCTTAGAGCAACTGGAACATTTTGCATGGCATGCACTACTGGACGAGAACCTTCTTATAGTTGTATTTTATGTTGCATTGGAAGACATCCTATTCCTTCAAATACTGCAGCATAGTCTGTTAATAAATGTTCTATGTCCTCTTCTTTATTAGTTCCATCAATGGCATTTACCCTTTTAATCAGTCCTAAAGTTTCACACATTTGAAGACCCAGTAGAGCTGGTTTGTTTCCTGGAACTACCAGAATGTTCATTTTATGAGTTTGATTTCCATATTCCAGGAACACACTGCACTTGCCAAGCACTGGGATAAAAACCCCATTATATGTCTTTAGTTTAACTGAGCTTTTCAGAAGTTCTGGTTTGTTCTTCAATTGGTGATACTTGCTCTCAGGCATCAAATTAGCTTGTGCACCTGTATCTACTTTGTAAGCAATATTAGTGCCATTTGTAATAGCTTCAATGACCCACTCCTTATCTGTAGCTTTGGTTAAGTCAAGTATTCCAATAAAGAATTCTTCTGATTCCTCACTTTCTGACTGGTCAACAATGTGAACCGTTTTTTTAGCTTTACACTTCTTTTGAAAGTGATTCCTTTTTCCACATTTTCTGCAGATTTGCCCATAAGCCTGACATTGTCTTATGCCATGCTGCTTTCCACATCTGGTACATAGCCAGTCTGATTCAGGCTGAGAATTTGCTGTTTGTGTGATAAAACTTTTTCCTTTCATTTTATTTTCATAATGTGGATGCACTTTGTTTTTCCCCACTGTAACTGACATTACTGGTGTTGCTGCTGTACTGTGGCAGAGTGTGCGCACTTGTTCCTGTGCTGCCTCTGAACTTTGACAAATTTCTACTGCCTTTTCCAGTGTTAAATCTTTCTCTCTGAGCAAGCGTTCTTTAACCCTTATATTTCTGCAGCCCATGACTAGCTGGTCTCTGATTAATGAGTTACACATTGCTCCATAATTACATGATCTACTCTTTAGTTTTAAGTCTGTTACATACTCCTCCATAGTCTCTGTTTCATTCTGCATTCTACATCTGAAAAGATACCTTTCATAGGTTTCATTGCCTCTAGGTACACAGTACTGTTCAAATTTGTCTAGAACAACCTGATAAACATCCCTTTCTTCATCTGTAAATGTGAAGGTGTTGTATACATCTATTGCTGCTGATCCTGCTACAGTCAGAAAAAGTGCAATCTTTTGTTCATCATCTTGCTCCTGAGCTCCTATAGCTCTAACATATAGCTGGAATCTTTGCTTAAACCTCTGCCATGCATCTTCCATATTACCAGTCATTTTCAATTCTGGTGGAGGATTTAACTTTTCCATCTTAATGTTCTGAATTATGCAGTATTAATATAAAAGTCTGTAGTGCTGTTAGAATCAGTCAATTGTACAAGTTACAATGATGCACTTACTCAGTTCATGAGAAGAAGCTGTAGTCACTCTGCCAGAGCCTTGACTCTCACACTTTCAATTTGCTGCAAAGATTTCTAATGGATTCCTCAGAGTCCTTGCTTGTCAGTTCAGATGGAAGCAGGGAACTCCTTATTCTGACACCATGTTTTATCTTAGTTTATATAAGGAGATCAAGCACAGGTCTTCATAACTGTAAACTTTATTAAGAATGCTATACACACACACACACTATGCAAGAGGCACTTCCTGACTCTACCATTGTGCACATAACAACAGGTTGATATGGTTCATACCAACTGATAATCTCAATATCACACAAGGGTTAGACTTAGCTTTAGGGGTTAATACATTTATTATAGTAGCGGCGAGGTCCGGTCGGCAGATTAGGGGTTAATACTTGAAGTTAGGTGGCGGCGATGTTAGGGAGGGCAGATTAGGGGTTAATACTGTTTATTATAGGGTTTGCGAGGCGGCAGTGCGGCGGTTTAGGGGTTAATACATTTATTATAGTAGCGGCGAGGTCCGGTCGGCAGATTAGGGGTTAATAAGTGTAGGTAAGGTAGCGGCGACGTTGGGGGGGGGGGGCAGATTAGGGGTTAATAAATATTATGTAGTTGTCGGCGATGTTAGGGGCAGCAGATTAGGGGTACATAGGTATAATGTAGGTTGCATCGGTGTCCGGAGCTGCAGATTAGGGGTTAATAGTGTAACACAGGGGTCAGCGATAGCGGGGGCGGCAGATTAGGGGTTAATAAGTGTAAGGTTAGGGGTGTTTAGACTCGGGGTACATGTTAGGGTGTTAGGTGCAGACTTAGAAAGTGTTTCCCCAGAGGAAACAATGGGGCTGCGTTAGGAGCTTAACGCTGCTTTTTTGCAGCTGTTAGGTTTTTTTCAGCCCAAACTGCCCAATTGTTTCCTATGGGGGAATCGTGCACGAGCACGTTTTTCCAGCTAGCCGCTACCGTAAGCAACGCTGGTATTGAGAGTTGAAGTGGCGGTAAATTATGCTCTATGCTCCCTTTTTGGAGCCTAACGCAGCCCCTCAGAGAACTCTAAATACCAGCGTTGTCTTAAGGGTGCGCTGGAAAAAAAAGCAGCGTTAGCTACACGGGTCTTTACCGACAAAACTTTAAATCTAGCTGAATGTTTCTTTATTCTCTCTCTTTATTTGAATGAACAGGAATATAAGTTTAAGAGCAGGCCCGTTTTTGGTTGAGAACCCTGGGTAGTGCTTGCTGATTGGTGGAGTAAATTAGAAAGTTGCTTAAAATTGCATGCTCTATCTGAATCATAAAAGAAAAAAATTGGGTTTCATGTCCCTTTAAGTATTAGTCTTTGGTATACAGACAGAGGTAAGATAATGAAGCATGAACCAAAAACAATTAACAATGTCACTATTAAAGGCTGTCCCCCTATCTGCTGTTACATTAAATGAAGGTATGATATACCCAATAATCAATATTTTAAAGGGGGTGGTGCTTATGCATCAAATTCAGGGAAAAAGTGGACAAACGAAGAAATTGCCACAAACTAGTATGCATATATATAGCACTCTAAGACAGTTATAGAAATACCACTGAGTGGAAGCAGATGGGAAGCTGTCTCCCTCTTGCTAGCTAAAGTAATTCTGCAGTATTATAAATAAAATGTGGTACACAGGTGGTCAACGAGTGTCTTCACTTGTGGCTACATCCGTGGTGTCAAAGGGTATGGCTAAACATAAAATAATAATGACTGTATGTATAAGTACAAATGTTCTCCACCTGCCAGATGAATATGTGAGATTATCAGACAGTTAGGTGTATAGTTTAGACTATAAGTCTTCAGTCTTGTGTGGAGCTATGGCTTACATCCCCCACAGCATTAGCACCCAATAACAGGGTGTTATATATAATCATATGGTTGGAATAATACTGCCCACTAGCCCACCTATAGGTGAAATGTATTTGGTGTTACTGGTAACACACGGAAGACCAGGAGGCAGATGGAAAATTGTGGCCAGGCTGTGAATGTTATGCTTCCACACATGTATGAGATGATACCATCAGCATGTTCCAACTTTCAGAGTGCTAATATGGTTGTAAATGTGTGTGTATGTTATGCTTCAACACATGTATAGAGTAAAAGAGCTTACATGTACCCACATTCTGAATTATAAAATTGTGTCTGGTGGAATAATCTCCTACTCAACACACAGAGTTTAATGCTTTGGCTGCTGGTGAATAATCATTGGTTGACAAATTGTTTGGGGTAATATCTGTACCTTATATGCTAAGCTAAAGATACTGTTGTCATGTCTCAATTCTCTTATTTGTTATACGGTATTGCGTACATTTTCCTTAAATAGCGTGAAGCTCTTTAAAATTACAAAGGCCTAGATTTGGAGTTCGGCGGTAGCCGTCAAAACCAGCGTTAGAGGCTCCTAACGCTGGTTTTGGCCGCCCGCTGGTATTTGGAGTCAGTGATTAAAGGGTCTAACGCTCACTTTTCAGCCGCGACTTTTCCATACCGCAGATCCCCCTACGCCATTTGCGTAGCCTATCTTTTCAATGGGATCTTTCTAACGCCGGTATTTAGAGTCGTTTCTGAAGTGAGCGTTAGAGCTCTAACGACAAAATTCCAGCCGCCTGAAAATAGCAGGAGTTAAGAGCTTTCTGGCTAACGCCGGTTTATAAAGCTCTTAACTACTGTACCCTAAAGTACACTAACACCCATAAACTACCTATGTACCCCTAAACCGAGCTCCCCCCACATCGCCGCCACTCGATTAAAATTTTTAACCCCTAATCTGCCGACCGCCACCTACGTTATACTTATGTACCCCTAATCTGCTGCCCCTAACCCCGCCGACCCCTGTATTACATTTATTAACCCCTAACCTGCCCCCCACAACGTCGCCGCCAGCTACTTAAAATAATTAACCCCTAATCTTCCGACCGCAAATCGCCGCCACCTACGTTATCCCTATGTACCCCTAATCTGCTGCCCTAACATCGCCGACCCCTATATTATATTTATTAACCCCTAATCTGCCCCCCTCAATGTCGCCGACACCTGCCTACATTTATTAACCCCTAATCTGCCGAGCGGACCTGAGCGCTACTATAATAAAGTTATTAACCCCTAATCCGCCTCACTAACCCTATCATAAATAGTATTAACCCCTAATCTGCCCTCCCTAACATCGCCGACACCTAACTTCAATTATTAACCCCTAATCTGCCGAGCGGAGCTCACCGCTATTCTAATAATTTGATTAACCCCTAACGCTAAGTCTAACCCTAACACTAACACCCCCCTAACTTAAATATAATTTACATCTAACGAAATAAATTAACTCTTATTAAATAAATTATTCCTATTTAAAACTAAATACTTACCTGTAAAATAAACCCTAATATAGCTACAATATAAATTATAATTATATTGTAGCTATTTTAGGATTAATATTTATTTTACAGGCAACTTTGTAATTATTTTAACCAGGTACAATAGCTATTAAATAGTTAAGAACTATTTAATAGTTACCTAGTTAAAATAATAACAAATTTACCTGTAAAATAAATCCTAACCTAAGTTATAATTAAACCTAACACTACCCTATCAATAAAATAATTAAATAAACTACCTACAATTACCTACAATTAACCTAACACTACACTATCAATAAATAAATTAAATACAATTCCTACAAATAAATACAATTAAATAAACTAGCTAAAGTACAAAAAATAAAAAAGAACTAAGTTACAGAAAATAAAAAAATATTTACAAACATAAGAAAAATATTACAACAATTTTAAACTAATTACACCTACTCTAAGCCCCCTAATAAAATAACAAAGCCCCCCAAAATAAAAAATTCCCTACCCTATTCTAAATTAAAAAAGTTACAAGCTCTTTTACCTTACCAGCCCTGAACAGGGCCCTTTGCGGGGCATGCCCCAAGAATTTCAGCTCTTTTGCCTGTAAAAGAATAAATACAATACCCCCCCCCCAACATTACAACCCACCACCCACATACCCCTAATCTAACCCAAACCCCCCTTAAATAAACCTAACACTAAGCCCCTGAAGATCTTCCTACCTTGTCTTCACCATCCAGGTTCACCGATCCGTCCTGAAGAGCTCCTCCGATGTCCTGATCCAAGCCCAAGCGGGGGCTGAAGAGGTCCATGATCCGGTCAAAGTCTTCATCCAAGCGCGGCAGAAGAGGATCTTCCATCCGATTGAAGTCATCATCCAGGCGGCATCTTCTATGGTCTTCCATCCGAAGCGAAGCGGCAGGATCCTGAAGACCTCCAGCGCGGAACATCCATCCGGACCGACGACTGAACGACGAATGACTGTTCCTTTAAGGGACGTCATCCAAGATGGCGTCCCTCGAATTCCGATTGGCTGATAGGATTCTATCAGCCAATCGGAATTAAGGTAGGAATTTTCTGATTGGCTGATGGAATCAGCCAATCAGAATCAAGTTCAATCTGATTGGCCGATCCAATCAGCCAATCAGATTGAGCTCGCATTCTATTGGCTGATCGGAACAGCCAATAGAATGCGAGCTCAATCTGATTGGCTGATTGGATCAGCCAATCGGATTGAACTTGATTCTGATTGGCTGATTCCATCAGCCAATCAGAAAATTCCTACCTTAATTCCGATTGGCTAATAGAATCCTATCAGCCAATCGGAATTCGAGGGACGCCATCTTGGATGACGTCCCTTAAAGGAACAGTCATTCGTCGTTCAGTCGTCGGTCCGGATGGATGTTCCGCGCTGGAGGTCTTCAGGATCCTGCCGCTTCGCTCCGGATGGAAGACCATAGAAGATGCCGCCTGGATGATGACTTCAATCGGATGGAAGATCCTCTTCTGCCGCGCTTGGATGAAGACTTTGACCGGATCATGGACCTCTTCAGCCCCCGCTTGGGCTTGGATCAGGACATCGGAGGAGCTCTTCAGGACGGATCGGTGAACCTGGATGGTGAAGACAAGGTAGGAAGATCTTCAGGGGCTTAGTGTTAGGTTTATTTAAGGGGGGTTTGGGTTAGATTAGGGGTATGTGGGTGGTGGGTTGTAATGTTGGGGGGGGTATTGTATTTATTCTTTTACAGGCAAAAGAGCTGAAATTCTTGGGGCATGCCCCGCAAAGGGCCCTGTTCAGGGCTGGTAAGGTAAAAGAGCTTGTAACTTTTTTAATTTAGAATAGGGTAGGGAATTTTTTATTTTGGGGGGCTTTGTTATTTTATTAGGGGGCTTAGAGTAGGTGTAATTAGTTTAAAATTGTTGTAATATTTTTCTTATGTTTGTAAATATTTTTTTATTTTCTGTAACTTAGTTCTTTTTTATTTTTTGTACTTTAGCTAGTTTATTTAATTGCATTTATTTGTAGGAATTGTGTTTAATTAATTTATTGATAGTGTAGTGTTAGGTTAATTGTAGGTAATTGTAGGTAGTTTATTTAATTATTTTATTGATAGGGTAGTGTTAGGTTTAATTATAACTTAGGTTAGGATTTATTTTACAGGTAAATTTGTTATTATTTTAACTAGGTAACTATTAAATAGTTCTTAACTATTTAATAGCTATTGTACCTGGTTAAAATAATTACAAAGTTGCCTGTAAAATAAATATTAATCCTAAAATAGCTACAATGTAATTATAATTTATATTGTAGCTATATTAGGATTTATTTTACAGGTAAGTATTTAGTTTTAAATAGGAATAAGTTATTTAATAAGAGTTAATTTATTTCGTTAGATGTAAATTATATTTAAGTTAGGGGGGTGTTAGTGTTAGGGTTAGACTTAGCGTTAGGGGTTAATACATTTATTAGAATAGCGGTGAGCTCCGCTCGGAAGATTAGGGGTTAATAATTGAAGGTAGGTGTCGGCGATGTTAGGGAGGGCAGATTAGGGGTTAATACTATTTATGATAGGGTTAGTGAGGCGGATTAGGGGTTAATAACTTTATTATAGTAGCGGTGCGGTCCGCTCGGCAGATTAGGGGTTAATAAGTGTAGGCAGGTGTCGGCGACGTTGAGGGGGGCAGATTAGGGGTTAATAAATATAATATAGGGGTCGGCGATGTTAGGGCAGCAGATTAGGGGTACATAGGGATAACGTAGGTTGCGGCGGTTTACGGAGCGGCAGATTAGGGGTTAAAAAAAATATGCAGGGGTCAGAGATAGCGGGGGCGGCAGATTAGGGGTTAATACGTGTAAGGGTAGGGGTGTTTAGACTCGGGGTACATGTTAGGGTGTTAGGTGCAGACGTAGGAAGTGTTTCCCCATAGGAAACAATAGTGCTGCGTTAGGAGCTGAACGCTGCTTTTTTGCAGGTGTTAGGTTTTTTTCCAGCTCAAACAGCCCCATTGTTTCCTATGGGGGAATCGTGCACGAGCACGTTTTTGAGGCCGGCCGCGTCCGTAAGCAACTCTGGTATCGAGAGTTGCATTTGCGGTAAAAATGCTCTACGCTCCTTTTTTGGAGCCTAACGCAGCATTTGTTTGAACTCTCGATACCAGAGTTAATTTTATGGTGCGGCCAGAAAAAAGCCCGCGGAGCGTTAACAGCCCTTTTACCGCCAAACTCCAAATCTAGGCCTAAGTATTATGCACTCTGTCATGTGGACAATTAAGCGTTTTCTAACAAACACTCGGCTAGATTACGAGTTGTGCGTTATGAGCTGTGCAGTGCTAACGTGCAGTTTATTCTCACCGCTCATGATTTTCTAAACCCGGCGTTAGCAGGCAAGAAGTGAGCGTAGAGCAAACTTGTGCTCCATATCACACTCTAATACCAACACTGCTTAAGTGAACGGTGGGCTGGTTATACGTGCTTGTGCACGATTTCCCCATAGACATCAATGGGGAGAGCCGGCTGAGAAAAAGTCTAACACCTGCAAAAAAGCAGCGTAAAGCTCAGTAACGCAGCCCCATTGATTCCTATGGGGAAACCCATTTTATGTTTACATAAACATGAACCCCGAGTCTAAACACCCCTACACTTACACATCTTACACTTATTAACCCCTAATCTGCCACCCCCGATATCACTGACACCTGCATTATACTTTTTAACCCCTAATCTGCCGCTCCGGACATCACCACCACCTACATTATACTTATTAACCCCTAATCTGCTGCCCCTAACATCGCCGACACCTACATTATATTTATTAACCCTTAATCTCCCTCCCCCAATGTCGCCGCAACCTACCTACATTTATTAACCCCTAATCTGCCGTCCCCAATGTCACTGCCACTATTCTAAATTGATTAACCCCTAAACCTAAGTCTAACCCTAACCCTAACACCCCCTAACTTACAGGGAGTGCAGAATTATTAGGCAAGTTGTATTTTTGAGGACTAATTTTATTATTGAACAACAACCATGTTCTCAATGAACCCAAAAAACTCATTAATATCAAAGCTGAATAGTTTTGGAAGTAGTTTTTAGTTTGTTTTTAGTTATAGCTATTTTAGGGGGATATCTGTGTGTGCAGGTGACTATTACTGTGCATAATTATTAGGCAACTTAACAAAAAACAAATATATACCCATTTCAATTATTTATTTTTACCAGTGAAACCAATATAACATCTCAACATTCACAAATATACATTTCTGACATTCAAAAACAAAACAAAAACAAATCAGTGACCAATATAGCCACCTTTCTTTGCAAGGACACTCAAAAGCCTGCCATCCATGGATTCTGTCAGTGTTTTGATCTGTTAACCATCAACATTGCGTGCAGCAGCAACCACAGCCTCCCAGACACTGTTCAGAGAGGTGTACTGTTTTCCCTCCTTGTAAATCTCACATTTGATGATGGACCACAGGTTCTCAATGGGGTTCAGATCAGGTGAACAAGGAGGCCATGTCATTAGATTTTCTTCTTTTATACCCTTTCTTGCCAGCCACGCTGTGGAGTACTTGGACGCGTGTGATGGAGCATTGTCCTGCATGAAAATCATGTTTTTCTTGAAGGATGCAGACTTCTTCCTGTACCACTGCTTGAAGAAGGTGTCTTCCAGAAACTGGCAGTAGGACTGGGAGTTGAGCTTGACTCCATCCTCAACCCGAAAAGGCCCCACAAGCTCATCTTTGATGATACCAGCCCAAACCAGTACTCCACCTCCATCTTGCTGGCGTCTGAGTCGGACTGGAGCTCTCTGCCCTTTACCAATCCAACCACGGGCCCATCCATCTGGCCCATCAAGACTCACTCTCATTTCATCAGTCCATAAAACCTTAGAAAAATCAGTCTTGAGATATTTCTTGGCCCAGTCTTGACGTTTCAGCTTGTGTGTCTTGTTCAGTGGTGGTCGTCTTTCAGCCTTTCTTACCTTGGCCATGTCTCTGAGTATTGCACACCTTGTGCTTTTGGGCACTCCAGTGATGTTGCAGCTCTGAAATATGGCCAAACTGGTGGCAAGTGGCATCTTGGCAGCTGCACGCTTGACTTTTCTCAGTTCATGGGCAGTTATTTTGCGCCTTGGTTTTTCCACACGCTTCTTGCGACCCTGTTGACTATTTTGAATGAAACGCTTGATTGTTCGATGATCACGCTTCAGAAGCTTTGCAATTTTAAGAGTGCTGCATCCCTCTGCAAGATATCTCACTATTTTTGACTTTTCTGAGCCTGTCAAGTCCTTCTTTTGACCCATTTTGCCAAAGGAAAGGAAGTTGCCTAATAATTATGCACACCTGATATAGGGTGTTGATGTCATTAGACCACACCCCTTCTCATTACAGAGATGCACATCACCTAATATGCTTAATTGGTAGTAGGCTTTCAAGCCTATACAGCTTGGAGTAAGACAACATGCATAAAGAGGATGATGTGGTCAAAATACTCATTTGCCTAATAATTCTGCACTCCCTGTAAATATAATTAAAATAAATCTAAATACAAATTATTATCATTAACTAAATTATTCCTATTTAAAACTAAACACTTACCTATAAAATAAAACCCTAAACTAGCTACAATATAACTAATAGTTACAAGAAGTCTTAATCCAAGCGCCAAGATGTCCTCAACGAAGCCGGCAGAAGTGGTCCTCCAGACGGGCAGAAGTCTTCATCCACACGGCATCTTCTATCTTCATCCTTCCGATGCGGAGCGGCTCCATCTTCAAGACATCCGGCGCGGAGCATCCTCTTCAATCGACGGCTTCTTCGGAATGAATGTTTCTTTAAGTGACGTCATCCAAGATGGCATCCCTTAGATTCTGATTGGCTGATAGAATTCTATCAGCCAATCGGAATTAGTGTAGCAAAAATCCTATTGGCTGATGCAAGCACCCAATAGGATTGAGCTGGCATTCTATTGGCTGTTCCAATCAGCCAATAGAATGCGAGCTCAATCCTTTGGCTGATTGGATTAGCCAATAGGATTGAAGTTCAATCCTATTGGCTGATTGCATCAGCCAATAGGATTTTTTCTACCTTAATTCCGATTGGCTGATAGAATTCTATCAGCCAATTGGAATCTAAGGGACGCCATCTTGGATGACGTCACTTAAAGGTACATTCATTCTGAAGAAGCCGTCGATTGAAGAGGATGCTCCGTGCCGGATGTCTTGAAGATGGAGCGCTCTGCATCGGATGGATGAACATTGAAGATGCCACCTGGGTGAAGACTTCTGCCCGTCTGGAGGACCACTTCTGCCCATCTGGAGGACCACTTCTGCCCGTCTGGAGGATGACTTCTGCCAGCTTCGTTGAGGACATCTTGCCGCTTGGATGAAGACTTTTCCCGATAAGTGAATCTTCGGGGGTTAGTGTTAGGATTTTTTAAGGGTGTATTGGGTGGGTTTATTTTTTAGGTTAGGGCTTTTGGCAGCAATAGAGCTAAAGGCCCTTTTAAGGGCAATGCCCATCCAAATGCCCTTTTCAGGGCAATGGGGAGCTTAGGTTTTTTTTAGTTAGGCTTTTATTTGGGGGGTTGGTTGTGTGGGTGGTGGGTTTTACTGTTGGGGGGGTTGTTTGTATTTTTTTTTTACAGGTAAAAGAGCTGATTTCTTTGGGGCAAAAGGCCCTTTTAAGGGCTATTGGTAGTTTAGTTTAGGCTAGGGTTTTTTTTTTTTTGGTGGGCTTTTTTTATTTTGATAGGGCTATTAGATTAGGTGTAATTAGTTTAAAGATCTTGTAATTTGTTTTTTATTTTCTGTAATTTAGTGTTTGTTTTCTTTGGTAATTTAGCTAATTTTATTTAATTTATTTAATTGTATTTAATGTAGGGAATTTATTTAATTGTAGTGTAGTGTTAGGTGTTATTGTAACTTAGGTTAGGTTTTATTTTACAGGTCAATTTGTATTTATTTTAGCTAGGTAGTTAGTAAATAGTTAATAACTATTTATTAACTAGTTAAAATAAATACAAACTTGCCTGTAAAATAAAAATAAACCCTAACAGCTAGATTTAGAGTTCTGCGTTAGCCGTCAAAAGCAGCGTTAAGGGGTCTTAACACTGGTTTTGGCCGGCCGCTGGTATTTAGAGTCAGGCAGGAAAGGGTCTAACGCTCACTTTCAAGCCGCGACTTTCCATACCGCAGATCCCCTTACGCCAATGGGATCTGCCTAACGCTGGTATTTAGAGTCTTGGCTGAAGTGAGCGGTAGAGCCTCTACCGACACGACTCCAGCCACAGAAAAAAGTCAGTAGTTAAGAGCTTTATGGGCTAACGCCGGTTTATAAAGCTCTTAACTACTGTGCTATAAAGTACACTAACACCCATAAACTACCTATGTACCCCTAAACCGAGGCCCCCCCACATCGCCGCCACTATAATAAATATTTTTAACCCCTAATCTGCCGACTGCACACCACCGCCACCTACATTATCCCTATGAACCCCTAATCTGCTGCCCCTAACATCGCCGACACCTACATAATATTTATTAACCCCTAATCTGCCCCCCCAATGTCGCCGCTACCTTACCTACACTTATTAACCCCTAATCTGCCGACCGGACCTCGCCGCTACTCTAATAAATGTATTAACCCCTAAAGCTAAGTCTAACCCTAACCCTAACACCCCCCTAAGTTAAATATAATTTTAATCTAACGAAATAAATTAAATATTATTAACTAATGTATTCCTATTTAAAGCTAAATACTTACCTGTAAAATAAACCCTAATATAGCTACAATATAACGAATAATTATATTGTAGCTATTTTAGGATTTATATTTATTTTACAGTCAACTTTGTATTTATTTAAACTAGGTACAATAGCTATTAAATAGTTATTTACTATTTAATAGCTACCTAGTTAAAATAATGACAAAATTACCTGTAAAATAAATCCTAACCTAAGTTACAATTAAACCTAACACTACACTATCAATAAATAAATTAAATCAATTAACTACAAGTACCTACAATTACCTACAATTAAATAAACTAAACTAAATTACAAAAAAACAAACACTAAATTACAAAAAATAAAAAAAGATTACAAGAATTTTAAGCTAATTACACCTACTCTAAGCCCCCTAATAAAATAACAAAGCCCCCCCAAAATAAAAAAATATCCCTACCCTAATCTAAATTAAAAAAGTTAACAGCTCTATTACCAGCCCTTAAAAGGTTTTTTTTTGCGGGGCATGCCCCAAAGAAATCAGCTCTTTTGCCTGTAAAAAAAACACAATACCACCCCCCAACATTACAACCCCCAACCCACATACCCCTACTCTAACCCAAACCCCCCTTAAATAAACCTAACACTACCCCCCCCTGAAGATCTCCCTACCTTGAGTCATGTTCACCTAGCCGGGCACCGATGGACCAAAAGAGGACATCCAGAGCGGCAGAAGTCTTCATCCTATCCGGGCAGAAGAGGACATCCAGACCGGTAGACATCTTCATCCAAGCGGCATCTTCTATCTTCATACATCCGGAGCGGAGCGGAGCCATCTTCTTCCAGCCGACGCGGATCCATCCCTCTTCCACAACGCCTACTCGTCAAATGAAGGTTCCTTTAAATGATGTCATCCAAGATGGCGTCCCTCGAATTCCGATTGGCTGATTCTATCAGCCAATCAGAATTAAGGTAGGAAAAATCTGATTGGCTGATTGAATCAGCCAATCAGATTCAAGTTCAATCGGATTGGCTGATCCAATCACAAACAAATTAGGGGTTGACAAATGTAGGTAGGTGATGGCGATGTTGGGGGCAGCAGATTAGGGGTTCATAAATATATAGGTGGTGGTGATGTTGTGCAGATTAGGGTAGATAATATTTAACTAGTGTTTGCAAGGTGGGAGTGTGGCGATTTAGTGGTTAATATGTTTATTATAGTGGCGGCGATGTCGGGAGCGGCAGGTTAGGAGTTAATATCATTATTTTAGTGTTTGCGATGTGGGAGGGCCTCGGTTTAGGGGTTAATAAGTAATTTATGGGTGTTAGTGTACTTTTTAACACTTTAGTTATGAGTTTTATGTTACAGCGTTGTAGTGTAAAACTCATAACTACTGACTTTAAAATGCGTTAGGAGTCTTGTCGGTATAGGGTGTACCGCTCACTTTTTGGCCTCCCAGGACAAATTTGTAATACCAGTGCTATGGAAGTCCCATAGAAAAAAGGCTTTACGAAATTTACATAAGTAGGTTTGCAGTAAGGCCAAAAAAGTGTGCGGTACACCTATACCTGCAAGACTCGTAATAGCAGCGTTAGGAACTGTTAACGCTGCTTTTTTACCTTACTGCAAAACTCGTAATCTAGCCGACTGTAAGTTACAATAATTGCTAGGGCATATAGAATCTGTATATAAAGTTGCTGTCTGCTGTGGTGATTAATACCTGGTTAAGCATCAATTGCCTAACACAATGTATCAGTTTCTGCAACAAATTAGTGCACAATATGTAAAACTGGTAATGTCTGTCAGCGCTGGAGTCGTCAGTGATAGGCAATGCTCGGATATGAGCAAACAAACTGTCTGAGCATTCTACCAACATATTCAGTCTAATACCAGCTAATGGACTGTCCCCAAATCCTGTGTGAAATCGTGCTGTAACGTATGTTATGCCCGCAACGGCAAGTGTTGCAATATGGGACAGTTCGTAGCTGAGGTAGAAATACTAGATTAGACTAAGTCTGGCACAACCCAGACACCACCATGTTATAGGCTAATCTAAATCCTAAATACTCTGTAGCAATAAAAGTGCGATAATCAGGCATACTGCAGTGAGACGTTAAACAATGCTAATTTACTGAAAGTTAAAAAGACAAGAGCTCCCTAAGGCTCTATGTAAGGCTCTAGGGGACGTCATAACAAGTCAATGGAAATATGTTAAGGGGAAACCAAAGTTACAGTACACTCTCCCTTTAATCTCTCTGTTTCCATAATACCAACTATCAATCAGTCAATCAATAAAAACAACCACACTCTTTATTGCTATTGGTCTACATCATGCATGGCATTTGTCATGAGAGTCTGGGAGAAGCAGAGAAAGAGGGAGTATATAGAAAAAGAGTAAAAAATAAGAGGGTGTGAAACAGGTTAGAAAAAAAGATAATTCAGATTTAAATTCTAAAGAATATTTGCCACAATTCAAATCCAATACTTTGCAATGAGAAACCTTCATATACAGCTCATCTGATTTTTTGTCTTTGATCTCAATGCCATTCAATCCATTTGAATAGTCAACATTAAGTTTTTTTTAACCTGTCCAAATTATTTTAAATATAACCTGTATATCTGTTTTTCTTACTCTTGGATTGGGAAGTCACACAAAAACTAAAAGAAAAAGTGTTTTTCCCCTCAGGTTGTTCCAGGGCTTGTCCTAAGGTTTTCCATATAAATCAAAATATAGCTTGGCAATGTGAAACATAGTTGCTAATGGATAATAACTGATGAATGTGTTTGAATACAGATTTTTTCACTTGTTATTATATTAGGAATTTTTGGCATGCATCCATTTAAAGGGACATTAAACACTAAATAAATGCTAGATAGAATGATGAATTCAAAGAAAAGATTAGTCTGATAATAACATGTAGATGTATTCTTTAAAGTTTAATGAGCTGTTTAATATTGACAAAATAAGTGTAAAGTTTTAGTGTCTATAAAACAATGGGAGCTACCATGTTGTAACTTAGGTTACCTTCTCTGCTATGGCCAATTAGGAATAGTTATAAATAGGTCACTAGAGTGTCACTAGAGTGTGCAGCCAATGGCTGTGTGGAATATAAAAGTGTTCTGTGCTTCCATTCCTAACAGGAACTGAAAAGCTCACAATTTCATAATGGTATTACAGGAAAAGAGGACAAAATAAGTAATATATACAGTGTATTATTTTATATTACCATCTCAAAGTGTTTAATGTCCCTTTAAGATCTCATACTTCAGAATAATTTGTATATATATATTTGTTTAGCTTCCAAACACTTGTTTGCAATTATAAATGAATATTAGCATGGTTATATATATGTTAAATAGTATAAAAGTATGAATTTAGCTATGTTTCTAACTTATATTTATTAACATATTAACTCAGAGCATACAAAAGCTAGGACTGAAAAATAAATTGTGCAGCCATTTGAAAGAGAGCATTTTCTTATTGCAATATTGTTTGCCTATACCTATCTTTTTGTGTGTGTGGATAAAATTAATTTAAAGAGCTTTAACTTAACCTTTTTTTTCATGCAAAAAGTATTTTTTGAATGTTTAAATAGTTCCACTGTCCTAGATTATGTATTGAAAAGGAAGCAGTGGGCATACGCTGTGTAATTATTGAAGAAGAGCAAAAAAATTAAACATATTTGTATGACATTTATTGTTCTAAATTCTGTATCATTCAATGTGGAAGTAATTTAGTGACAATACAGAAGATTTCTCACAGAGGACATACAGAAATGGTACAACCTATTGTTTCTTCTTGAGATATTCAGAAAAAGACCCATGAAGAAACAGCTATGTATGCATTGAGTTGTTTTCAATTTCTCCATCATGACAGTTAATACATATGAGTTACAAACGCCTGTTTTATTAATGATAAAAACTTTATACAAGTAGCAAGCGCATAGGACCAATATGCCACCTTTATTGTTCCATAAGGTGTTGACAAACACAACTGAAATATTTTAAGTGCAAAAAATATTGAAGCTTCGGGCCTTTCAAGATTTCTTCCTCAACTGAAAAGAAGGGTCATAGTCTTCTTATTTTACCTAAAAAAAAAAAGTGAAAAAAAAAAAAATACAGGGTCAGCAAAAAATGTACCATATTCTCCTTTTTTATGTAAAATTAATCCTTTCAACATTATATCATGATATTATTCAAACTTTTGAGAAACATTACCCTGGAATAATAAGGATGGTAAATGATGGTATAAAACAACCAGCAATGAGTTAATGGTCATAGACCTTATGAGGATTATGAAGGGCCTCGTTGCAGATGTGTTATCATGTTTTCTGAGTATCACTTCACCTATATTTTCTAGTTCCTGGTTCTCAGGTGTCTTATTTCTCCCTACATTTACATCTTTAGTTATCTGAGGTGCCTGCCCAATATATGACATCCCGCACATCAAACTCGCCAGTAAGACATAAAAATAATAACTACAATTACAAAACTTAAAGGGACAGTAAAGTCCAAAAAAAACTTTCATGATTCAGATAGGGCATGTAATTTTAAACAACTTTCCATTTTACTTTTATCACCAATTTTGCTTTGTTCTCTTGGTATTCTTAGTTGAAAGCTAAACCTAGGAGGTTCATATGTTAATTTCTTAGACCTTGAAGGCCGCCTCTAATCTAAATGCATTTTGATAGTTTTTCACCACTAGAGGGCATTAGTTCATGTGTTTCATATAGATAACATTGAGCTCATGCACTTGAATTTATCATGGAGACAGCTCTGATTGGCTAAAATGCAAGTCTGCATACAAAGAGAGAAGCGCTCTACCAGGAACGAACAACAGCTCAGTGGCTTGTTCTATGGCGATTTACCACCCGGAGGCAGCCTCTTTTAGACCAGTGTGCTTTTCACAGAAGAAAACTTTCCTGAAGTATATCAGTCTGATCCCGCCAAACAAGGTCAGTCCAGCCCCGAAATACCAGGCAATTCTCCTCTGAACAAGGAACATGACAACCCCAGATGATCGTTTCGGCCTCCTATGGGCCTCGTCAGTGAGGTGCAGCCACATTCCTCTAAGCACACTGGTCAAGGAGTCCACGTCTGGTTTCCCCCATCACCCATAGGGAGACTTCCCCAGGGTCATAATAATTTGCATACAAAGAGAGAAGCGCTCTACCAGGAACGAACAACAGCTCAGTGGCTTGTTCTATGGCGATTTACCACCCGGAGGCAGCCTCTTTTAGACCAGTGTGCTTTTCACAGAAGAAAACTTTCCTGAAGTATATCAGTCTGATCCCGCCAAATAAGGTCAGTCCAGCCCCGAAATACCAGGCAATTCTCCTCTGAACAAGGAACATGACAACCCCAGACAATCGTTTCGGCCTCCTATGGGCCTCGTCAGTGAGGTGCAGCCACATTCCTCTAAGCACACTGGTCAAGGAGTCCACGTCTGGTTTCCCCCATCACCCATAGGGTCTGTCAAAAGAACTGAAATAAGGGGGCAGTCTGCTGAGATACAAGGTAATTACAGAGGTAAAACGTATAATTATAACTGTGTTGGTTATGCAAAACTGGGGAATTGGTAATTAAGGGATTATCTATCTTTTTAAACAACAAAAATTCTGATGTTCACTGTCCCTTTAAGGAACATGTATACAAAAGGGTTTGTATAAATGTGTGTAAATTTAAAATATATAAATTTTTCAGGGTCAGAAGTACATGTAGAGTATAAAACTGATAGCTATTACTTATTTACACTCCTGGTCATCTATTTGCATCCCTGTTTTTTATAGCCTCAAACTACCCTGATGCCACCACATCTGCTGTGGTACTGTACATTTGCAAGTGTATTTGTCAAAGTTTTATACACACACCTATACTTTAGTATTGCAAAATTGGGGAACTGATCTCTTTCTCTTTAGCAGGGTGTATTTTGGCCTAGGCAAACAAGGCACTTGCCAAGGGTGGCAGATTTAAAGGGGCAGCACTCTTTTTGTGGCTATATTTGTAAGAAGCTAAAAGTTATTTTAGAAGTATTATATAGGTATATAGTGGGATATTTTCCCCAAGGAGCTTTCATTCTAGTAGGTATAATAAGAGACTGTCTTGTACACTGAACAGTGCTTCACCTTTGCTGCCTGAATAAACCACGTTGGTTATTAGTTCCTGTGAGTCCTCATCCTTCCGTTTGCTTGTATATAATAAGAGATCGCCTATGGAGCTTATGGTTTAGAGGTAATTCTGAACATTTTGTTTATTTAGCTAGCTGTTGGCTATAGTTCTGTTGGCTTTCGGCACTTAGTATTTTGTTTGGGGAAGTATTGTTTCAAGAAATCTGTGTTTGTTTGTTTCATATATATATGGATGAATGGATTTCAAGTCTGATATATATAATATATATATATATATTGCAGAAAAATATAGATATATGTGTGTGTGTGTCTGTATATGTCTGTGAGTATATGTATGTGTACGTGTGTGTTTGCAAGTGTGTATGTGTATAACTCTGTGTGTGTATGTGTCTGTGACTGTGTGTGTGTTTGTGAGTGTGTGTGGACGCGTGTGTGTATAACTTTTTGTGTATGTCTGTGTACGTGTGTGTGTTCACGTGTGTATGTGTATAACTCTATGTGTGTATGTTTCTGTGACTGTGTGTGTGTTTTGTGTATATGTATGTGTGTGTACGCGTGTGTATGTGTGTGCGTATGTCTGTGTATGCGTGTGTGTGCACGTTTGTATGTGTATAACTCTGTGTGTATATGTTTCTGTGAGTGACTGTGTGTGTATGTGTCTGTGACCGTGTGTATGTTTGTGTGTGTATATGTGTACGCGTGTGTATGTGTATATCTATGTGTGTACGTGTCTGTGTATGTCTGTGTGTGCATGTGTGAATGTGTATAACTCTGTGTGTGTATGCGTCTGTGACTATGTGTGTGTTTGTGAGTGTATATGTGTGTGGACGCGTGTGTATGTGTATAACTTTTTGTGTCTTTGTTTGTGTGTGCGTGTGTGCACATGTGTAATGTATGTGTATAACTCTGTGTGTGTATGTTTCTGTGACTGTGTGTATGTGTCTGTGACTGTGTGTGTTTGTACGCGTGTGTATTTGTGTGTATGTGTGCACGTGTGTATAACTCTGTGTGTGTATGTTTCCGTGACTGTGTGTATGTGTCTGTGACTGTGTGTTTGTGTGTGTGTATGCGTATGTCTGTGTATGTGCACATGTGTATGTGTATAACTCTGTGTGTGTATGTTCCTGTGACTGTGTATGTGTCTGTGTTTGTGTGTGTCTGTGTTTCCGCAAATGTCTTGAAAGCCCTTTTGAACATTTACTTTAGAAATGCCATGAAAACAAATAATTTACGTTACTCCCTGACCAAAAAATATTATGGCTAAAAAAGGCCTAAAACCTTGAGGGGTATGAGGGGGGCAGCAGAATTTTGTGTGCCTAGGGCAGCACAAAACCTAAATACGCCACTCCTCTTTAGTTTTCAAAAGATCTTAACTGTGTGTGTGTTTTTAATGGTACAATTTCTATATTGCATGTCTCTTGATAAGATTATAATATGTCTTTTGCACCTCTAGCTGTGCTTTTTATTGCATTTCGAATGTTTATTATCTGATTAGCCAATGGGAATTCTAGAGAACAATGTTTTACACAACAGAGATTACCGTTAAGATTATTGCTAATCATAAAATTGTGTTAATAGGAGGTGCAATACTGTATATAAAACAACAATTGTTGATCACTGTGATTCTGTATATTTTAATAGTACAATATATCCCCTCTCTCACTCATGAATGTGTATGACATGACATACTGTAGTTGCATTACTGCAGGGCAGGCTGTTTAGCTGCTGCTAGTTTGGAAAGGTGGTTGAACTGAAATACTGTTTCCCTTTTTATATTTTTTAAGTATTTACTTTGGTAACTATTTTTTCTCATCATCATGTGAACAACTCCCTATCCCTGTTTATATCATGCCATGCTGGGTTCTCTTAAAATACCTAACTTCATTCACTTCTCAGACTAAAAATACACCCTGGGAATCTCTTCATCTTTCACTTAAAGGGGCATGATAGTCAAAAATAAACTTTCATGATTCAGACACAGGGTAAAGTTTATAGAAGGTTTCCAATTTCCCTTTAATATCAATTTTACCTCTGTCTTTAGTATCCTTTGTTCAATTTTATAGCCATATAATGCTAAAGATACAGTTGAGAAGTTGAGTAGTAACCATGCTGTTGTCATTTTGCCCAGCAGTTTAATGGCCCTTTAAAGGAACAGTCTACTTGTACAATTTTAGTATTTAAAAAGATAGATAATCCCTTTGTTACCCATTCCCCAGTTTTACATAACCAACACTTTTATATGAATATATTTTTTACCTCTGTGATAACCTTGCATCTAAGCCTCTGCAGACTACTCCCTTATCTCAGTTCTTTTGACAGACATGCAGTTTAGCCAATCAGTGCTAACTCATAAATAACTCCACAGGAGTGATCACAATGGTATTTATATGGCGCACATGAGCTAGCACTGTCTAACTGTGAAAAACTGTCAAAATGGACTGAGATAAGAGCCAACCTTTAATAACTTAGAAATCTGTATATAAGCCTATCTAGGTTTAGCTTTCAACAATGAATACCAATAGAACAAAGCAAATTTAGTGACAAAAGTAAATTGGAAAGTTACTTAAAATGGCATGTCCTATCTGAATCATGAAAGTTAAATTTTGACTTGACTTGACTGGCCCTTTAAGGAACAGTTGCACTTCCTGTTAGCTTCAGAATAAAAATAAACACTTGTTTTATCTTTTTTTAACTAAAAAAAAAAGTTTAAATATTGCATTTTCATTTGCATCAAAAAAATGTCTAGCAAACGTGTAATGGGGTTGTTGCAATAATTCTGGAGAATTTGATTGATGCCGGTCTCCACAAAAAATACAATTATGAGTACATAACCCAATGATGATATAACCTAGCCTATTAGCACCTTAAGGCATTAAACAACTCTTACTTTTGTGTAAATTGTGCTTGTTCTACACTTCCTAGAAAGGCCAAAAAGCAAATCCAGTAACCTGCAAATACTGCAAATCAATTAACAGGTTTAGGCAATTTGCAGCATTTTGGAAACCTTGGATAGAGATTTTGCTTTTCTGTTTCTCTAGGGACTGTGGGACAAAGCACAATTTTTACACAAACAAAAGAGTTGTTTTATGCCCCTTTAAAGCTGAGGGTGATTTTCAAGGTTCACCGAATATGGGCTCCAAGAGTGTGTATGTCACTGTGAATTTGCTATGGCATCCATGTTTGTAAAAGTGTGGCAGACTAGGGAATACTCATTTAAACTACATACATTATAACAAGTTATTAACAGATCAGACTAATAAACTGTATATATCACACAGAACCAAACAAAGATACCAGTTATTAAGGGGAAAGTCTAAAGACAAATCAAAAATAATTTTATAAAAAGTAAAGTCAGTGCCTATTGGTCACTCTCATCTAGTAAGCTACTATATGGCAATAGGCTGGAACTGCTTGTTCTGTCATTGGGAATAACACAGAGTGATTCTTCTTCAGTTACATTGTTATCTTTGTGACACTGGACATTTACAATGACAAAAGACACAGCTACTTTCAAACCCTGGAATTTCACTCAATACTCTGCTGTACATCTATTTAGGGCAAAATTTATCAAGCCCCGAAAAAATGCGCCGAAAAAGTCGCGATTATTTTCGCTATAGTTCGCAATGTGTGAATTCAAAAATGTCGCCAGTATTTATCAAAATTCTAGAGACATTTTTGGGGCAAAACTTTTTTGCGATGTCAAGCGAATGGCTGATCCTAGTTTTCTTGCGAAAATGTCATTTTCACTTTATTTATCAATCTTAATTTTAGACACCAATAAATGGTTTATTGTTTTAATCAAGTGATTGTTTAAAAGAATGCTATTTCTTATATATTAAAGTTAGTTTTATTTTGCCCCTTCTTTGGCTCTCTTTCATTAAGGAAGGTTGCCCGTTTTTTGGAGCTCATCTTCGTTCTTTTTAATACACTTATTTCAATTGCACTTAAATTATTTTACTTTTTTATAATATATTTATTATTATTCAGGATCTGCGCCTTGTTGTGGGCAATTTCTAACCCTAGATAAAGCAAGTAAAAGAAATATTTCCATTTTCCCTCCAGACAAACAACAATATTGCTCTTTATTTTTCACTCCTCGCAACCTACAAATTGGCGAGATTAAAAGCAGTGAATATTACATGCACCACTTTTCATAAATATATGAGAACTGCGAATATATACAGGCATTTTAAAATGCCAATAGAGAATAATTCAAGAATTAGGCATTTCCAGACAATTTATTCGCATATACTTAAGACTTGCGAATGTTATGAGTCAATTTGTTCGCACATATGAAAAGTTGAGACTTTATTGGCGCATAACCTTTCATAAATATGGTGATATAATTTGTGAGGTTTTTTTGACGACAAATGTGAGAATTTTCTTATTCTCACTTTGATAAATCTTGCCCTTAATATTTCTATACATCTACTTCCTTCGTACAGCTTAACACTGTATAAACATAGTAATTCCTTCCCATCAAATGTTGCTTCTAAAACATAAGAACAAACTGTCTCAGAGCTTGAAACCCTATGTGAAAACAGTGTTTTTCCCAATGGTAAAGGAATACAGCTGAAATAACAAAGACTGAAAGGTTGGTGTGTGAAACATTGACACAGAATACATATCCAGTGGGGATATTGTCTGGTGGATAATAATTGTAAGCTGAAAACAGACAAAGGTTCCTTATATGCCCTTTGGCTTTATGCACTTTTACTGTAATTCATGTTTGTTTAGCGTAGAAATTAGTTAGAAACTAAAGAAGCATCTGTTTTATTGGAAATATTTAGTAATATTAAATAGAATTACAAGGTTTGGGAAGGGTGTTGCTTTATGTGATTACAATTGAAATGCCTTAAAGGGGCAATGAACTCAAAAAAAATTCCATTCATCCATATGAAAGAGTAGCATTTATTTCTTTATTTTTTATGAAAATTGAAACAAATACAACAGCGTACTTAAAGGGACATGATACCCAAATGTTGAAGCACTTGAAACTAATGCAGCATAGCTGTAAAAAGCTGACTACAAAATATCACCTGAATATCTCTCTGTAAAAAAAGGGAGATATATTACCTCAAAGTTTCCTCAGTAGCCACATGCCATTGTAAAGGAACCTTAGCAGCCAATCAGGATGCTAGTCCCAGGACTTGCAGGGGAGTGTGAGTCTGGTATGTGCAGGCACAGTCATGTTATTTCCCTCCTTAGTTTAAGGAAGTTTATGTTGAAATCTCACAAGATTTCAGTAAAATCTTATGAGATCACAGTAAAGCAAAGCATGATACTGCTGATGCTGACTGGCTACTGTTTTTTTCGAACTTGTAGCTGGACAGTAGCTGAAGGATAACGTTTCACAGAGCACTTACTATTGTGAGCTGAAGAAATTTTGAGGTAAAATATCTTCCTTTTTTAGCTACAGGGGTTCAGATTATATTTTTGTCATCTTTACTGTTATGCTGCATCACTTTCAAGTGATTTAGCATATCAGTACTATGTTCCTTTAAAGAGATAGAAAGATAAAAATTGAAATGTGCATGGGAGTGTTTCAATGTTAAATAGAAGCATTTTTGCAATACACTTCCCTGAGCAGAAATGCTGCTAGTAAAAGTAATTACTGTTTTTTAACAACATACACACAAGTGCTGTGAAGGCCCATGTACCCGTAATCAAGGTCAGGGAGATGGCAGTGGTGTATTTTATTCCTGTGAAGACTTAATTTGTGTCATACAAGCCACTGCTGGCTCTCTGAGAAGATGTGTCATTTAAATACTAGTGCACAGGCTCTCACAGCATATGTGCATATGCCGCTAAAGTATTAACTTTTAATAGAAGCATTTTTGCAAATCCATTTCATACTAATTGCTCATTGGCTGACAGTCACTTCCTACTAATGCTTATTAATTGATAGGCGCTTCCTGCTTGTTGAACATTGGTAGGAAATACCCTTAGGTGAGTGAGCATTAATAGGAAGTGAACAACTGATTTGGTATATTAATTTAAATCTAAGTTTAAAACAGATTTTATATCAGGGAATAAAAATGTCAACATGTTTAAATGCTACTTTTTAATGTGGCTGACATATTTTTGAGCAGAACGTATCTTTAAAGGGACAGAAAAGTCAAAAATAGACTTTCATGATTTAGTTAGCGCATGCAATTGTTAACAACTTTCAAATTAACTTATATTATCAAATTTGCTTAGTTTTTTTGTATCCTTTGTTGAAGAATAAACATAGGTAGGCTAATAGGAGCTTAGGCAGCAGTGTTTGCTACTATGTATAACATTGTGATAAACATTGTTGCAAACACTGCTGCCAGATAGCTAAAGACACATGCATGCTCCTAAGCTCACCTAGGATTACTCTTTAACAAAGGATACCCTGAGAACTAAGAAAAAATTGATAATCGAAGTAGATTGGAAAGTTGTTTAAAATTTGTCTCTCTCTCCAATCCATTTAAGATTTATTTTGACTTCACTGTCCCTTTAAGGTTGCTTGGCTGATGTAATTTGTCTTTATTATAAATAAAGCAACAACAAAACAAAAACTCACCTAAACTTGGACAGCACCAGTTGATTCAAACTTCTTTTTCCTGCCTTCCATTCCACTGAGGGCATCAACGTTCTTTCTCCAGTCCCCTACTTCACGAATGTCCTATAATAGTGCACAAAAAGGTTCCTTATTTACAAAATATCAAGGAATATGTCCCCTAAGTTAAACAAAGATTTCAACAATGCCTAGGGGGAAAAGAACATGAAGAATATAAACCAATTGTTAAGAAGTGGAAGTATATGGCTATTTTACAACATTAACTGAAAGCGTTTATCTACTGAATCATCCTTTATTGAGTATAATAAGATTTATTTGGTAAAATCACTCATAAAAAACACCTGTGGCTACATTTTGCGCACACAAGCCACTAACTGTAGCCTATAAATTTCCAACTCATTGGCTAAAATTAGTGGACTTGCATAGGCAACAATTCAGCTTTTGTCTCTGCAGACAGAAAATACTGTTCAAATCTGTTTTTGCTGAAGGTCCACTGTGTTTAACCCTTTAAGGACACAGCTTTCAGTTTGCTCAATTGTTTTATGACAGAAAAATTCCGTCATATGTCCTTAAGAGGTTAAATATAGATAAATCTCTCCAGCTTTACTGTTGTGATAAACAAATAATATAACTCAAGGGCTGAATATGATATAATCTGGTCCTTAATCCTTCAAAGGGCCACTCATCAATTTTAGTTCTTATATCAGTCATAGAAAAAGTGTCTGCTGGGAGTAGACTGAATAAATTCTCTGTATTTTATGAGGCAAACTATGTTTCGAGGATAACATACAATCTTTTTTTTCTGCTCCAGTGATTAAACTGGGAACCACAGGGGAAGGTTTTGTGCCTTGGCATCTAAGAGCCCACCACTGCTTTAGTGAATAAAAGTGTGAATAGATACAAACAGATTACAGGCAATTAGGCCTAGATTATGAGTGGAGCGCAAAATTCCAATACTAAATGTGCGCTGGTATTAAAAGTTGAGCGCAATGCGCATTGCATGGAAGCTTTGCGCTCACTAGAGCGCGCTTCCTTAGGCTCCAATGGGAGCCTTGTTCTGATGCCGATAGACATGGCACAGAACCTAGCGCAGCACAGGGGGTAAGTGGCGCAGTGATGGGCAGCATATTTAAAATATAATGTATATGAATATATACATATATTTTTTATGCGTTTATTAACACAAATAAAATATGTATATAAGCATATATATATGCATTTCAAGTGATAACACAGTCCCCATAGACCACAATGTAAAGGCGTTTGTGCAGTTATATATATATATATATATATATATATATATATATATATATATATATATATATTTTAAAAGATGCTCATATATTTTATTTTTAAAAGGAACTATACTCTTTATTTTGGGGGGACTTTTTTTCTGACCACTGGTTAATTTCACTGAGCGCAAAGTGCAACCACAAGCTTGCGGTAGTATTAACCAGCCACTTGTAATGGCCGGTTATTTAACATGCGCCTATAAACGGTGCACGTTATATATTAGCATTCCACTTCTAATCTAGCCCTTAATATTTTTGGGAGATAAGGTACAAAGAGACATAAGAGATCCGTTTCACAACTTACCTTATCTGCATCATCTTTCTTGGCTTGTTTGACTTGTTTGAGATTGGCACGTAGATCCATGGAGACTTTGTGTTTGGTGCCCAACAACGCACGCATCATGGCATCTGCAGACAAGCGCACTCTACGGAGTGGTGGACGTTTAAACTTGCCCCGGAGATCAAAAATCTTCTGATTTAAGTCTTCAATCTATTTATGAATAAAGCATAGAAAAACAAAGTGCTATGGGTGACAAACCTGTTAATATCACTGGGATAATAGATTCTATTAAGGGTAGAAAGAATCTGAACTAAGCCCAATGCTTATAGTGTAAAAGAACAGATGATGAGAAAGAACATTGAGGTTCTATCAGGGAAGATAAATGACAGATGGGATCATTAAAGGGACACAAACCCAATTTTTTTCTTTCATGATTCAGATAGAGCATGCAATTTTAAGCAACTTTCTAATTTACTCCTATTATCAATTTTTCTTTGCTTTTTTGGTATCTTTATTTAAAAAGCAGGAATGCGATGCACAGGAGCCAGGGCATTTTTGGTTGAGAACCTGGGTTATGCTTGCTTATTGGTGGGTAAATGTAAGCCTCCAATAAGCAAGCGCTATTCATGGTGTTGAAGCTAAAATGGGCTGACTGCTAAGATTTACATTCATGCTTTTAAAATAAAGATAGCAAGAGAACGAATAAAAATTGATAATAGGAGTAAATTAGAAAGCTGCCTAAAATTTCATGCTCTATCTGAATCATGAACGAAAAAAAATTGGGTTCAGTTTCCCTTTAAGGAGGATATGGATTGTAGGAATTCTGGTTGTAAGTTTGTTTTTTAATTATAGAATTACTTTGTTTCAACTTCCCATTACTATACTAATTCCAGTGAATAAACAAACAAAATAACCCTCTATTTATCTTATACCCGTGTTTTCATTCATTTTCATTTGGTTAGGGACTTGTAGATCTCTTAAATTATCAGTTGTATGCCATTTTATATGGGACATAACATCTGGAATGTTTCAGATAAAATGAATTGTTATAAAAATCATCAGACATGATATGTTGACTCTGCAGGTTTTTCTAATCTCAGCAGTGCCCATAAGGATAAAGCCCAGTATCAGTCTGTGTCCCCACAAAGATGGCACCCAGCACCATCATCATTTAACATTTGAAGCCTATTAATGGATTTTAGGGAAAATGTCCAAGAGTCACTGATGCCAAACTTGTCATTTGCTTATCTGCTAATGGGCTCTAACTAACAAAAGTGGATCTAGTTGACTGCAAAGTTGAAAGAAAAAAAAGAAAAACCATTAACAATGTAAATGCCAGTCTGATTAAGCACTATTTTCAAATGTTTTTTCAATGCAAGTACATTAATCTCATGGCACATGGGTAATTGCTAGATCAGTGTAGGAGCTCATAAAGAGATAGTAAAAACCAAAAATGTTATTGTTTTAAAAGATAGACAATCCCTTTATTTACCATTCACCAGTTTTGCATAACCAACACAGTTATAGAAATATACTTTTTACCTCTGTGGTTATCTTGAATCTAAGCTCCTGCAGACTGCCCTCTTATCTCAGATCTTTTGACAGACTTGCATTTCAGTCAATTCGTACTGACTCTTAAATAACTACACGTGCATGAGCACAATGTTATCTATATGAAACACATGACCTAATGCCCTCTAGCTGTGAAAAACTGTCAAATGCATTCATTTAAGAGAACAAAGAAAATTTGATGATTAAAGTAAATTAGAAAGTTGTTTAAAATTACATGCCCTATCGGAATCATAAAAGTTGGACTTTACTATCCCTTAATTAGCCACAGGAAATGAGATACATGTAAATTCTCAATTCAGTATAACATGTTTAAAAGAATACTGCAGTGTACTTGCTTTAGCTTTCAGGACCAGACTGGGAATAATTTTCTTGTGACTCCATATAATGTGCACACCCCATTTTTCTCAAAAGGGAATTACTGGGATACTCCTTCCCCAAAAACAATTGTTTGTATTAAAAAGCCAGGTTATTGTTATATAGGCACCCTACAACCCAATTCCATCCATTAATCACCCCTTCAAATTGTAGCTTTTCAGCCCCAGTTGCTGCAGCCCACCGGGAAATCTCCTGGTATCCTGGTAGGCCAATCCGACCTTGATAGTTTTTCTGTAATTTCCTGTAATTAATTTTGAACTGATGGGTTTTCTACAGCCTACAAAGTGACTGGAGCGCATCATGCAGACTTCACAGTCCAAACCCTATAACATGCTACATACATGATTGCTTGATCAGTGTGGGAACTTATATCTGCCCTTTACTAATTTCTGTAAAGGATATATACATACTCAATATATTTTCAAAACATTCACTTTTGTACGTAGCTCTTTTGCTTCTGCAGTTTGTAATTTTAAACAACTTTCCAATTACTATTATCATCAAATGTGCTTAGTTCTCTTGGTATTCGTAGTTGAAATCTTAAAGGGATACTGAACCTAAATTTTTGTTTTCATGATTCAGCATGCAATTTTAAGCAACTTTCTAATTTACTCCTACTATCAATTTTCCTTCGTTCTCTTGTTATCTTTATTTGAAAAAGGAGGAGCTTAGGAGCCAGCTCAACTTTGGTTCAGCTCCTGGGTAGCGCTTGCTGATTGGTGGCTAAATGCATGCTCTATCTGAATCATAAAAGAAAAAATTTGGGTTCAGTATCCCTTTAACCTAGCTAGGCTCATATGCTAATGTATAAGCCCTTCAAGGCCGCCTCTTATCTGAATGCATTTGACAGTTTTCAAAGCTAGAGGGCATTAGTTTATGTGTGCCATATAGATAACATTGTGCTCATGCTTGTGGAGTTATTAATGAGAGGGCACTGATTGGCTAAAATTCAAGTCTGTAAAAAGAACTGACATAAGGGGTCAGTCTGCAGAGGCTTAGATACAAGGTAATCACAGAGGTAAAAAGTATATTAAAATTAACTGTGTTAATCATGCAAAACTGGGGAATGGGTAATAAAGGGTTTATCTATGTTTTTAAACAATACAAATTCTGGAGTAGACTGTCCCTTTAATTAATTACAGTAAATACACAGTAAAGCACATTATTAAGTACACTTATTAAATTATTATTTAGACACATATACATATATATGACAGCCCTTTGCAGTCAAATACATGGCCATATACTATAAACCCTTATCAATAATGTGTTTTAATATTTTTAAGACTCATTTTCATCAGATAGTGTACATGTAAGTGTAACTGTTTATTTTAATGTATTTATGCTGTGTTTGGTGCAACGTTGATATAAAAAGAAAAGGAGCATTCTTACAACTTAGTGAAATGGTGCCACCTAGTGGCTAATTTCTGTACATACAGGTAATTTAAAATGTACCGGAATATTTGTAGAATCGTAATCAGAACAATTTTCCAGGATATGCAGTATAAAATATATAAACACATAAATACTAATGCAATCATTGTAGACAAAATATAACTATGAAACAATCAGAGCCTTCATGTCAAACTATTAATATCTCATATTTTGCTAGGTCTTTTCAGCAGATATATATAGATGTATACATTAACACGCTATGAACTGGAAGGTTTTAACATAATGATTATCAAAGTAATTATATAGTAATGTTATCTATAAAGTGTGAATGAAAATTAAAACAATGGGTTAGAAAAATATTGTTAAGGGCAGCAAAAGAGCTGAATGTCGTTTTAAGGGCAATGCCTATACAAAGGCCCCTTTAGGGGCAATGGGTAGTTTAGGATTTTTTATTGTTAGTTTTTTTTTATTTTTTGATGTTTGGTGGGTGTGGGTTTTACTGTTAGAGGGGGGACTTAGTATTTTTTAAGGTAAAAGAGCTGTTTAATTTACAAAAGGCCCTTTTAAGGGCTATTGGTAGTTTAGTATTAGATTAGGGGATGTTTTTATTTTGGGGGGCAATTTTATTTTCATAGGGATTAGGTTTATTTTTTTTATTTTTTGATAATTTGGTTTATTATTTTATGTAATGTTAGATTTTTTTTATTGTTTGTAATCTTAGAATTTATTTTATTTATTTTTAAGTAATGTTAGCTTTTTTATTTTAATTGTAATTTAGTATTTTTTAATTTAGGTAATTGGGGTTAATTTAGGGTGTGTTAGGTCAGGGGGCTTAGTAATTTAATTAGTTATTTGCGTTGTGGGGGTTTGGCGGTTTGGGGGTTAATAGTTTTATTAGGATTATTGCGTTGTGTGGGTTTGGTGGATTAGGGGTTAATAGATTTATAAGGTTTGTGGCGATGTGGGTTAATAGTTTTAATAGGTATTTTGCAATGTGGGTTAATGGCAGATTAGGGGTTAATAGTTTTAATAGGGACTTTGCGATGTGGGTGAATGGTGGATTAGGGGTTAATACATTTATTAGGTAGTTCGCAATGTTGGGGTTGGTGGATTTAGGGGTTAATACTTTTACTAGGTAGATCACAATGTGGGTGAATGGTGGATTAGGGGTTAATAGTTTAATTAGGCTTATTGCGTTGTGGGGGGTTGTCGGTTTAGGGTTTAACACATTTATTATTAGTTGCGATGTGGGGGTATTGCGGATAAAGGGGTTTTTATGTGTCAGGTTTATTTTTGGGAGGCGGGTTAGACTTTTACGGGAGATTTGATATTTGTTTTTTATTTTCTTTGGCGCCGGCAGTTTCTAAAGTGCTATAAGTCACTATACTATTTTTAAAGTGCTATAAGTGCACATTTCTGGACATCGCTAGTTTATCCAATTTACAGCAGTTCATGAACTGCCGGCACCGTATATGTGATACCCCGATGTGCAAGGTGATATTACGGGTTTCAGTAGTTGCGCCGCATATGTAATCTTGCCCTATGTGTTTAACCACCACAAAGGAACTACAGAGAACTGTTGGTCCTGAGTGGATTCGGCAACTAGGCCAATAAGCAGCAGTCAGTTTTGCGACTACCACTCTTGCAGCTGATTGGCTCAGTGGCTGTTTACTTTCAGAACCAGCAGATAGCTGCAGTTCCAGAATGGTACTTTAAATATGTGTTTAACCCTTTTGCAGGGGTTAAGCACATAGCATTAAATGGTTGCTTGAACTAAAATAACATACTGTATTGAAGTATTGCATATAAGTCTTGTACTATTATGTCCCTTAAAGGGACAGTCAAGTAAAAAAAAAAAACTTTCATGATTTAAATAGGGCATGTAATTTTAAACAACTTTCCAATTTACTTTTATTACCAATTTTGCTTTGTTCTCTTGGTATTCTTAGTTGAAAGCTAAATCTAGGAGGTATATATATGCTAATTTCTTAGACCTTGAAGGCCACCTCTAATCTGAAAGCATTTTGACAGTTTTTCACCACTAGAGGGCGTTAGTTCATTTATTTCATATAGATAACATTGAGCTCAGGCACGTGAAGCTCCTAAAAGCAAGCACTGATTGGCTAAAAATGCAAGTCTGTCAAAAGAACTGACATAAGGGGGCAGTTTGCAGAGCCATAGATACAAGGTAATCACAGAGGTAAAAAGTATATTATTATAACTGTGTTAGTTATGCAAAACTGGGGAATGGGTAATAAAGGGATTATCTAACTTTTAAAAACAACAAAAATTCTGGTGTTTACTGTCCCTTTAATAATCATTTTAAGCATAAGTCAACACTTCCCACAAATGTTATATTACAATCTTACACTGTATTTAAAAACATTAAACTATTAGGAAATAAATGATATCGCATATAAAATTTTCTTTTCTTTTTTCAGATTAAACAAAATGCATTGATGGTTTATGTAAAATCACAGAGCTTGTGATAACTTGTAAAAGAATATGTAAAGACTCATACAAAATAATTTTAGTCAAATCTGAAAAACTATAATGCAATTCAAATTTGATATGTATTTTTTTTTAAATATTAAACAAATCGATTTCCATAAATGTAATTCATACAAATACACTATTGTAATTCTGTACCCAATAAAATTACATTAAAAACCACTAATATTAAATATTAACATTATTTTTTATGGGTAACAACAATTATTTACACTAAAGTGCTTCTGTTTTTTTTTTACGATGACATAAATAATGTAGTTTTATTAAATTTTAATATAAATCCTCAAACAATCCCTTGATTAAGTTAAAGGGATACTAAACCCAATTTTTGTTTTCTTTAATGATTCAGATAGGGCATTCAATTTTAAGCAACTTTCTAATTTATTCCTATTATAATTTTTTTCTTTGTTCTCTTGGTATCTTTATTTAAAAAGCAGGAATTAAAACTTAGGATAAGGCCCATTTTTGGTTCAGAGCCTGGGTTAGGCTTGCCTATTGGTCTGATGAATGTAGCCACCAATAAGCAAGTGCTATCCAGGGTGCTGAACCTAAAATGGCCCGGATCCTAATCTTTACATTCCTGCTTTTTAAATAAAGATAGCAAGAGAATGAAGAAAAATTGATAATAGGAGTAAATTAGAAAGTTGCTTAAAATTGCATGCTCTCTCTGAATCATGAAAGAAACAATTTGGGTTTAGTATCCTTTTAAGGACCTAAAAAATTACAATGAATTTTTAGATATATATTTTATAGCAAAACAGTACCTCATTAACATTTTTGTTCACTTTGGCATCCATGTCATATCTTTGTTCATCAATTACATCAATTTTTGCATGAAGCTCCCGGCACAAGTCCTAGAAACCAAGAGAATTACATACATTATAGAAAAGACATCACACCAATAACGGGATACAAATACAAAAATCCTACAAAAAAACTGTTAAATTATTTTTAATCTAATGAAAATGGCTTAATATTTTATCAGTGGGCACCATAATTGTGCAGGTGAAAGGATCACAGCAGTGACCTAATGTATATAATATTTTTGGAGCATTTTAAAGGGATACTGAACCCAATTTTTTTTATTTCATGATTAGATAGAGCATGCAATTTTAAGCAACTTTCTAATTTACTTCTATTATCAATTTTTCTTCGTTCTCTTGCTATCTTTATTTGAAAAAGAAGGCATCCAAGCTAAGGAGCCAGCAAATGTTTGGTTCAGACCATGGACAGCACTTGTTTATCAGCAAGGACAACCCAGTTTGTTCACCAAAAATGGGCCGTCATCTAAACTTACATTCTTACTTTTCAAATAAACATACCAAGAGAATGAAGAAAATTTGATAATAGGAGTACATTAGAAAGTTGCTTAAAATTGCATGCTCTATCTGAATCACAAAATAATTTTTTGGGGTTCAGTGTCCCTTTAAGTTTAACCCTTTATGAGTATAAGAACCTTTTAGTACTTTGTAACACATAGCAAATAGTATTAAAGGGATGTTAAGCACTAAATAAATCATTGCTTAAATAATTTATTCAGAGCAAAAATTATTCTGAAAATAATGTGTACGTGTATTTTAAAAATTATATTAGTTGTTCAAATATTAAAAAAATAAGGGTAACATTCTAATGTCCGTAAAGCAGTGGGCGCCACCATATTGTAACTTAGGTTTTCACCCTGCAAAAAACAAAAAACAGACAGAAGGCGCCTCCTTGTGAAATTCTGTTATTCTTCCCACTTTGTGCCCAGAAAAACTTGTTATTTAATTATACTCACAAACGTAGCAGCACTGGTGTTTGCTATATAGAGCAGGCTGGGATCTCGCAGTATTCCAGCTCACTGACCAACGTTATGGGCTAGTATACCCCCCTGCTTACTCCCAATGCAGGATCAAGATGAATGCTCATGCTTCACAGTAAATACATTTTTTTTTAATTTAAAACAGATAAAATAAAAACCCTTTTGGCACAACAATTGGCTTTGGGGATTAAAACAATTCACTATATATGCCTAAGTACAAATTCCTGAGTGTGGTTGCTGAAGTAGCTGATTGGATCCTAGCACCTGTCAGCTGCTCCTATGGTATCCTAAAAAGTGTCCCTGTAAAAAAAGAAATTCACAACATAGTGTATCCAATATGAGAATGAAGTAAAGATTAAAGTAATGCTTACCAATATGTCAACGCGTTTCTGCCCTCTGAGTCTTGAGAAAGGCCCTTTTTTGAGGGCAGAAACGCGTTGACATATTGGTAAGCATTACTTTAATCTTTACTTCATTCTCATATTGGATACACTATGTTGTGAATTTCTTTTTTTACAGGGACACTTTTTAGGATACCATAGGAGCAGCTGACAGGTGCTAGGATCCAATCAGCTACTTCAGCAACCACACTCAGGAATTTGGATCTGTTAAAGTAACTAACATTGGAAGGAATCAATTTCCTCACTTTCACCTTGCTTTTCATCACCCATTTTTTCCATTTTTTAGTTTTGATTGACTTATTTTTGTTCTTCACTAACATTTGTTGATCAACTTTTTGAACACTTTTTTGGATTATATTTTATATTTTATTTTTTATGTTATTGCATATTGTGTATTTTATTTTTTATGTTATTGCATATTGTGTATTTTATTTAATTATATCTTAACCTCACTGGATTAAGTAGCTAGCATTTTTATATCCATTTGCACTCACTCACTATTTGATTGTATCTATACAATTATTTTGCTACCCCCCTTTTTTTGCACTGCAGTGCATTTTTCTATTTTTTGGAACACTATTTTTGTAACACTAATTTTGAACACTATTGTTTGTATTATTGTTTATTAGTTTTTTGCTTGATGCACTTGCTACAGTTGTACTTAGGCTAATTCTGTTTTATTAGTATACACTCTTATTCTGGTGTACCACTCACACTGATCACCTGTTATTACCTCTGTTTTTATTGTAATTATCAGCTTTGGCCCTTTGAGCTGCTTCTGTAAGATATTCCTGTATTTGTAATTTTATTTATATGTGCTTTTTACATTTTTTATATATAGTCTTTTATTACTGATGCTTTTTAACATGGTTCATTAAATAATCTTCTTTTATCTCTCTGTGAGTATATTTATCCCTTGGCCTCTTGTTGGCGCTGTATTCACTTCTTACTACTTGTAATACAGGGATCCATACATGTGCACGCTACATACTTAGATATCCTTTTCAACAAAGAATGTCATGAGAACAAAAGCAAATTTGACAATCAAATTAAATTGAAAACTTTTTTTTTAACTGCATGCCCTACCTACCTGAATCCAGAAAAAAAGTGTTTTGTGTTCCATTAAAGGTTTTTGAGGGTTTACATTTTGGAGTATAATGTTACTTTAAAGTCTCATAATGGCTATTAAATACATGCTTCAGACAAGAGCAACAATTAAAACATTTTCTCTCTGTTACTAAAATACATTTGCCCATACAGATTTTAAAAAAGATTAGAAATATTTTTACCTGCAGCTCTGATCGGGACAAGCCAGAGAGTTGCAGGGACTCACAGTGTTCTGCCAAGAACCTTTCCTTCTCACGGGCTCTCTCCTCTTCCTCGCGTTCCATTTCACTTTTGGCAATTTGCAGCATTAGACCCTGCAGTCAAAGACAGTAAAACACTGTCAAAATCATTTCTGTTATACAATAAAGAAGTAAAACATATTACTGAAAGCATCACCTTATATGTAAAAAAATAAATATCTGCGTGGAATATTGTTTTTTTTCTAATATTTCTGTTTCAGCAAATTGCAACCTGTTTTCCTACAGCATATCTGTGAGACATTCCTTATGATTTAAATAAGTCTGACATACCAGGGACTTCCTAATGTAATTCTCTGACATAAAATGAAAATAGCATAAATTAAAGGGACATTAACCCATTTTCTATATGCATAATATATATACATAGTAACATAGTAGATGAGGTTGAAAAATGACAGAAGTCCAGAGTGTTCAACCGATACAAATCTTAATATACTTACAATAAAATCTCCAGTTTAATCTTAAATTAATCCCATTAAAAAAGGTGAACCATTTGATATAATCAATAATTTCCCTGAATTCTAGCCATAAATGTATCTAAACTATTTTTAAATGTATCTAAGGTATTGGCATTTACTACCTCCTTAGGTAAAGGGTTGATTGCTCTTACAGTGAAAAACTTTTATGTTGCAGTAGATTAAATCTCTTTTCCCCCAATTTTAAATTGTGACCTCTCGTCAAAAACAATTTTGTTGGTATAAACAGATCTTCTGCCATCTCTGTATATGGGCCTTGAATATATTTATATATTGTGCTCCAGCTCCTCCCACCAGCAGCAGCAGTGTTTACTGAAGCGTTTCTGTTCTCTGTCAAGGGGGAACTTTGTTCTACCTACAAAAATAGTGCAGGGACTCCATCCCCATGCTTTTCCGCTGGACTTGACCCCTGACTACTCTGATTAAGTAACCACTAAGGGGTCGATTTATCAAAGGCTTTGCAAGCCTTTTGACCCCATACGACTGCAGGTTCTCACAAGAGAACCTACTTTCCGTATTTAACAAGCAGTGGTCATCAGACCCGTGCTTTCCTAATGTTTTGTCACCTCTAAAGTGTTGAATTTCAATTTCCCCAGTATATAGTCCGACCAGGGAGATTTACAGTTCCTGCCTACGCGTGATTGACTGTACGCGAGCAGGGGGCAGGATTGCACGCAAGCACAAAATAGCACTCATGTGCAATGCTGAATTCCGCCAGGGGAATTCAGCCCGCCAGAGACTGGGGCGCGAATGTGCGCCCTTTTTCATCTCAGCTTGATAAATCGCCCCACAAGTAGCAGACTGACGGACACACGTGGCCATCTGTACTAGTTTTGTGGCCCCTTGGAAAAAAGCAGAACTAAGAATTTGTGCCATATTTATTGTTGCCCCAGAAAAAAGTGGAACTAAAAATGTGTGATTTAGAGACTTCTGGTGGATGGGCAAACAAGGTGGGAGAGGGAGGGGAGAACACTAGATATAGGTTATCCTGCAACCTTACCTAAACCTGGCCCTGCGCCACTGGACATTGTTATGAAACATATTTTTATAGTGTATTCAAAATGTATATGTGGCCCTTATAGTATATGAAACCCAAATTCAGACAAAGCATGCAATTTTAAAAAAGTTTCCAATTTACTTCTATTATCAAATTTGATTCATTCCTATTCTATTCTTTGTTGAAGAGATACCCCTGAAGAACTATATGGCAGGAAATTCTGCTGCCATCTAGTGCTCTTGCAAATGTATAAGCTTCTTGCAAAACTGCTGCCATGTAGTGTTCCAAACAAGTGCACAAAGAAAAAAGTTTTAAAAGAAGTAAATTAGAAAGTTGTTTAAAATGTCACGTTCTATCTGAATCATGAAAAAAAAAAGGGTTTTATGTTCCTTTAACTCTTCTAAAATATTGATGTGCACACCCCGTGTGTTAGTTGTCCATCACTGATATAGAGAGTGGTCCTCAGCGACTGCTGGTCAATATTTTGTTGTAAACCCTTCAACTTAGACAATAACTGCGTATAAAGTACAATGGGGCCTATTTATCAAGCTCTGAATGGAGCTTGATGCCCCGTGTTTCTGGCGAGCCTGCAGACTCGCCAGAAACAGCAGTTATGAAGCAGCGGTCACAAAGACCGCTGCTCCATAACCTGTCCGCCTGCTCTGAGCAGGCGAATAGACATCGCCACAATACAACCCGATCGAGTACGATCGGGTTGATTGACACCCCCTTGCTGGCGGCCTATTGGCCGCGAGTCTGCAGGGTGCGGCGTTGGTGCAATGCTGAATATGGCAAGCGTATTGCTCGCCGTATTCAGCAAGGTCTGGCGGACCTGATCCGCAGTGTCGGATCAGGTCCGCCAGACCTTGATACATATGCCCCTAAATGTGACTAAAATAAACAGAATCAATGTATTTAATGGCATTCTTCTCTTCACAAACTTTACCTTTAGCTGCAGTTTCCGGGATGCAGTTATTTTGGGCTTTCTCTGTAAATAATAACATGACAGCAATTAGGATCGAATTACAGCTAAAATAAAAAGAAAGTCAATAAAACCAAATAATATTTATTTCTTTAATAGTGAGTTATCTACCCAATTAGTGTTTTTAAAAATGAATATTTAAGGACGCATTTACATTGCGAATGGTGAAATGGAGCAGTAAATAAATATTCAGCTGGTGTAAAGTGCTTGTGGCTTCCTTTTTAAAGCAGGTTTACATACTTCCTGATTCCATTTTACAAAAGCACCAAAATGTTGGTAGGTGTAAAGGCCGCATTTATATATATTTAACATTGGTAGTTGTGTGTAAAAAAAAAAAAAAGCATCTCAGAAAAGGTTGCTTAGCAACACTAACCCAATGGTATTATAGACTTTTTTTGTACAGGAGGCCGTCATCTATGCTTGACTCTGCCACATTAGACATGCAAAATTATTCAATAAACTATCTCATTTATATATATATATATATATATATATATATATATATATATATATATATATATATATATGTCCTTTATTTAGTTAACAAGGTTTTTATTAAAAGGGATAGTCTTGTCAAAATTAAACTTTCACGATTCAGATAGAGCATGCAATTTTTAGCAACATTCTAATTTATTCCTATGATCAAATTTACTTTGTTCTTTGCTATCTTTATTTGAAAAAGCAAGAATGTAAGCATATGAGCCGGCCCATTTTTGGTTCAGCACCTGGGTAGCACTTTCTGATTGGTGTCTAAATGTAGCCTACAATCAGCAAGCGCTACCCAGGTGCTGAACCAAAAATGGGCCGCTCCTTTGCTTACATTCAAATAAAGATACCAAGAGAACAAAGAAAAATCGATAATAGGAATAAATTAGAAAGTTCCTTAAAATTACATGCTCTCACTGAATCATGAAAGTTAAATTTTGTCTAGACTATTCATTTAACCTTTTTATGCAATATCTATCTATCCATCCATCTTTATTTTAATAATGTATGTATTACTTTAATATATAATATTTCAGTTTTTTTAATGGATGAGTAAACATAATTCTTAAACATTTAAAAGATTTTATTGAACTTGTATTTGGTTTACTTGTGTTAAAAGTGTTTCATATTGTGTCCCTATACACCTAGTAGAGATGAATGTAAAATTGTGCACATTAATGTCAGCATTCGACAAGCTGAAAGACCTTAATAACTTACATGGAGGATAAGCTAAAATGGGTCCCATTGACTTATATGGGAGACAAAAAATCTCTCTCCCTCTGTTGCTGTAATGTGGCTAGAACAAAACTCAGTTCCATCACCTTTTTTAAACGGCTAAAAGGTGTCATTTTGCCAGCAATTGTAACAGCTAATGGTCAGGTAAAAAAGATTAAAACCAGCATTGCTAACTCTGCGTAAGAAGGTTAACTGAATTCTAATTTCAAATTCTAATTTCAAAAGCTAATTCTAGCAAAAAGAGATAGAGTTTCTTATAGCTAGGGAGTCATCCAGGCTTCCAAATAATATGTAACTGGGTCCTCGATTTCTTTTTAATTTCTCCTTATTTAGAAGTTCTTTTACTGATTATCATTAGGTCTGTGAGCATTATGCTGTACCTTTTCCTGTGGCTCTGTGGCATATGCGCGGTAATTGGCAGATGATCGTCTTCGTATCAGTGGCGGAGCAGTTTGAGGAGGTGGAGGTGCAGGTTTTGGTGGCTCAGGCACCTCCTCCTCCTCTTCCTCTTCCACATACTCCTCCTCTTCTTCTTCTTCATACTAATGGAAAAGCAACTGGATATATTATTAAGATAGACAAAACTGTATCTTTTTTAAGGTTAAAGGGCCATAATACCCAAATGTTGAAACACAAAGTGATGCAGTATAGCTGTAAAAAGCTGACTAGAAAATATCTCCTGAACATCTCTATGTAAAAAAGAAAGATATTTTACCTCAAAAGTTTCTCAGTAGCCACATCCCATTGTAAAGGACTTCTAAGCAACAAATCAGTATGTCTGTCCCGGGACAGCGGAAGGAGCGAGCTTACGTGCACACTCATCTTATTTCCCTATTCAGTTTAAGGAAGTTTACTATGAAATCTCATGAGATCACAGTAAAATAGTTCATGACCTCAGCACTGTTGATGCTGATTGGCTGCTGTTCATTTCTTCATTTTTTTTACCTGTAGCTGAGCAGCAGTTGAGTATAACTTTTTACACAGAGCTTACTCTGCTGAGCTGAGGAGATTGTGAGGTAAAATATCTTCCTTTTTTACACAGAGATGTTCAGGTGATATTTTCTTGTCAGCTTTTTACAGTTATACTGCATCAGTTTCAAGTGATTTAGCATATGAGTATTATGTCCCTTTAAACAAATACTTTGACCGTTTGAATTTGAATTGTATGTTGCTATGGTTATAAATAGAGGATCCTCCAGTAGAAAGTGATCTCATAAACATGTCTTCACTGTTTTAACATGTGGCAGATCCAATGCTGTAAGATCTATCATTTTTACATTGCAATGACGGTTAAAGGGACATTAAAGTCAATATTAAACTGTCATAATTTAAATAGCACATACAGTTTTAAACAACTTTACAATGTACTTATCTTATCTAATTTGCTTCATTCTCTTGGTTAAAAAGCAAATCTAGGTCAGGAGCAGCAAAGCCCTACTGGGAGCTAGCGGCTCATTGGTGGCTGTAAATATATGTCTCTTGTCATTGGTTACTTTGATGTGTTCAGCTAGTTTTCATTAGTGTATGGCTGTTCATTAAACAAAGGATACCAAAAGAATAAAGTAAATGTGATACTAGAAGTAAATTGTAAAGTTGTCTATATTTATAATCTCTATCTGAATCATGAAAGAAAAAAAAAAAAAGGGTTTCATGTCCCTTTAAGGTTAGGGTATATATACTTCTTAAAATACCACAAGATATAGGTCAGCACACAAAGGCCCAAAGTCAAACCTTATGTTTTGGAAGTCTAGACACAAAAATATCCTTTGATTTGTCAAGTTAAAACATAGGAGAAAAACGTTGTATTCCAAAGGATTCCTTATAAGCTAGTTACAAACATCATTCCTGTGAAACTTCCTTAAAGATACATGAAACCCAAATGTTTTATTTCATGATTTAGATAGAGCATGAGATTTTAAACAATTTTCCAATGTACTTCTATTATCTAATTGACTTTGTTCTCTTGGCATCCTTTGTTGAGACGCATACCTAGGTATTATCAGGAGCGGCAAGCATTACTAGGAGCTAGCTGTTGATTGGTGGCTACACAATCACATATATGCCTCTTGTTATTAACTCAACCGATCTGTTCAGCTAGCTCCCAGTAGTGCATTACTGCTCCTAAAACAAAGGATACAAAGAGAATCAAGCAAATTTTATACAATAACTAAAATGGAATGTTGTTTAAAATGATATGCTCTACCCTGCGAGGCGCAAAATATGTATCTGAATTTCAATGTATCCTCTGCTGGATATAAATAAATAATAAAAATAAAATAAAAAATAAAAAATGATATGCTCTTAATCATGATACAAATAATTTGGGATTTATATATTTTAATGTGAACACTACTCCTCACTACAAAACATATTCTGCATGCCAGATATAAAAACTCTTAAAGCAGATCACCATATCGCAGCTTAGGTCCCATCTTTACAAGTCAGTTGCCCAGCTTCACCACCCTTAGAACCATTACCTTGCTGTATCCAGATGGTGATATGAGTCACAGTTTTGGCGCCTCTGTAGTTCTAAACTACAAGTACGGTGTACTGTTAGTCCAAATGTAGAGCATTTCCTCTTGTAAGGAAAGTGGTTACAGTAATTGCTCATGTGACACTTGCTTAAACTTGTGTGTACTTTGCCTTTAAGAGAGTGTGAGCATAAGATACTTGCACTAACTGGTGTGACTTTGCCTTTAAGAGAGTGTGCCTTTAACAGAGTAAAAGACATTAATTAACTTCAAGTAGATGACACTGAATTTTGCTAAGTCATGCTACAAGTGGTAAACAACCGATGGATGCTGATGATAAGAAATCAAAACCCAGACAGAACAAGGGTGTAACCTTGGCAGGGGTCACTTACTGACATTCAGGAACATCTTGATAACACATTGGTATAGGGGCTAATGCCTAGTAATATTGTTAAACGATGAATTATTATTAATTGCAATAGGCTAAGTAATATCAATTGCAATAGGCTAAGTAATAAAGCCATTATGAAGTTTAGCTATTAATTATATCTATGGAAAGATTGTTAAAACTATTATTGATGTATTTGACAGAAGTAACTGCATAAGACCACATAATCAGATATATAATGTTAAGCAGAAAAACATGTTTGTTTGAAACTAAAGATGACGGCATCGCAGTTTAGTAATACGTCAGAGATAGTACCTGGGCATGCCCTGATAAGCTTGGTTGAGGCTAAGACAGACTGGCCAGATGTCTTGGGCCACGGCCAACCTCAGAGGGAGCGGTCTCAGGATCTGTGGAGTTGCGCCAAAACTGTTACACAAGTGAACAGTATAAAGAGGGGTACATCTAGGCAATCTGGAGTCTGATGTCTGAGTCTGAGAGTCTGAGAGTCTGAGTGTCTGAGCGTCTGTGTATTTTTGGTGTGTGTATTGAGTGTATTTTTGGGGCCTGAGGATGGACGCATCTTCAGTGTTGTTTCCCGCTGATCGCCTGTTTGTCTCCTGGTCCAAAGATTGCCCAGATCTCCCCTCCCATTGCGCCCCAGAAGCGGCAGGATAGGATGATGTAACCAGAGATCATGGTGATGTATTAATTTGTTTGTTTAAAACTAGCTAGACTTGTTTTAGTGGTAATACAACATAAGATTGTTATCAGTCGTTGCGCAGGCAACTAAATGTAACTGAAAACTGTATAGATAGTTGTATCTAGAAATGCTTATATAAGCATTGCAATTGCATAGAGTGTTATAAGTATGAATAGTGGTTTGTGGTATTTTGTTTCCATGATTATGTTGCAGAATAAACCATCATTGTTATTATAAGATTGTGAAAACCTGTGTAATGTGTCAGTCATTTCCTTGCTGAAAAGTGATATATGATAACATCATATCCTGAAAAAAGAATCACATAACATTATTGGCGTAGTCGGTCGGCAGGATGCATAATTGTTTATCACTTGAGCAAAGAAAACTGACAGTTTTCTTACTGAATGTGCAGAGCTGATAGACGCAGCTCAGAGCGAAAGTGAAACCCCTTTGTAGATAAAATAATAAGCCAGAAAGATATATAGTTGAATCTTGCACGGTCAGGAGTATAAATATATATGTTTCTGGGTTAGTTAGAATTGAATTGTTAATTCCTCAAATGAGCCATGAAAGCTGTGTAAATAAACAGATATTTCATGGACATAGTCACAATTGTCACCTTGGAATGAAATTAATTGATATTGCACAGGTATATACATATTAACGTATATTGTTATTGTTACTGTGAATTATGTTTAGGAAGAAAGCACAAACGGTTCCCCCTTCACGGCCTCAAAATATTGCGGCTTGGGAGGGGACCCCATATCAGGAATTAGCAGGGGAAGTCTTGTCTGGGACTGACCTCCCAGATAACGCTGAATTTTTTGACAAAATAGAACCTTGTGAAGTGTTGAATAGATTACAGAATGTAAAAGTTAAGACAAATTCAGACACAGAAAGGTTACATAAGAAATTATGGGTGTTATTACAGGCATACAGAAAGACACACGAGCAGTTAGAGGAAGCTGTAGAGCAGACGGTGTGCCTGCAGAGTCAGAATAAATTGCTATTAAAAAAGAGCCAGTGTTATGAAGATGTAGCTCAACAGGCTGTGGTTATGGTAGCCAGGGCCAAAGTAAAGCGGAAGGGTGGTAGGTTGAGCAAAAGTAAGTTACAATCAGTATTACAGAGCAGGGCCAGATGGGACCCTGGGGGGTGGGATGAAACTTTGCAGAAATGGAAGGTCCATTTGGGAAAAGCAGTAAATGTACTGAATGACAGATCTATCACTGACAGTGAAATCTCACTGTCCAGAATGATAGGCACACAGGAGTACATTGAGCATCATGCTCAACATGCTGTGGTAACGTGTTGGGAAACTAGCCCTGAGGAGAAAATGTCCCTAGTTGATTCCCAAACGAAGTCCACTGGAAAAGGATACCAATACCTGGATGGGACAAAAAGGGCCAGTGCCTCTGAAGCCCCAGGGCCAGGGTTGGACTTGCTTTCGTTGGAGGACCTGGAGTAATATTTCCAGGGCCCATACGAAATAGGCCAAGCTCCCAGTATCAGTATGGTCTATTTTAAGCAGGCTTTGATTGATACTGGAGTGGAGGCAACTTAGATTTATTAGGGGGGGGGGGGGTGAGACTATAGAAGTAAAACAAGCAGGGGTGGCATTGAAAGTAGGAAGTCTCCCTAAGCAGTGATGTTTTGTTTTAATTGTACCCATCCCAGAGTATTTAATTAGCATAGATGTATTAAAAGGGAAGTTACAATGTAGTGAATGTAGTCAAGGATAGGGAGCAATGATTGGCTGCATGTGCCTGCGGGCAAGTGCTATTTACGGAATTAATTTGAAGTATGTTTCCTTCCTAGATTCTTGTTGACAGGGCTGTTATTGTAACTGGTGCTCTGTTGGGACTCCTTTTGGTCGTATGAGCCAGAGGATGAAACGTGAGGTGTCCGGTGCCAGCTATCACACCTTCTATGAGGGAAGCATGACCGTTCCGTATTGCACAACATGGGCATCCTGCTCCATCCCATTTACCTTTGATGACGACGTAACCTGTTTGACCAAAAATGAATATGGAAGTTGGATGTTCCTTACCAAGCTGGAAAGGGTGGTATTTGAACTATCAGAAGAAGAGACAATTACCTGTGACATCCCTTCCTTCACTGTACATTGTGTAACTAAAGATTTTTGTTCTGCTGCAGTGACTAGGGAAGACTGTAAGGACTCTAAGGAGGATAAGAGCTGGACAATTGTTTTACCGGATGAGAACTTAATATTTGAATTGCAAGAAGGGGTTGGGTTGATTTGTGAAAATCCCAGTATGCCTTCCACTTCCCCAAAACTAACAGTGGGGATTCAGGAACGCATTTTAGGTTGTAAAACATCCATTGATACAATGGTTCGTGCTGTAATGTTAAACATATCATACACTGATGGGGAACCAGAGGGACTGACATATGTGTGTAAATATACAGGAAAAGAGTCATCTGAACCTCTTTTAATGTATATCAGGAGACCTGTAATGGATGGGAAATTATTAAACAACCGACACAAGGGAAAGAGGGACCATGCACGGCGCCGTCTAGGCTCCCTGCATGCCTCCTCATGGGAACTTGATAATACCTTTGTAAAAACTGCCAAAGATGTGTTTAATGTGACAAATTTTCAGGGACCATGTTGGGTATGTGGGTTTGTGCCTCACGAGCAGACTAGGGGTTACCCTTATCTAGGTGTACCTTTAACCATGAGTATGCTTGCCGATATGATTGGGAATAAGACTGTGTGGAATTTTACAGGTCTTAACACACCAGGTAGGGATGACTTGCTGGATAAGTTGCATCTAGCTAATAATGTGACTACAGGTGCTATTATGTTTCAGAATCTAGATGGGGATATATATAGTACTAATAACCTAACCCAGCTACCTGACATGATAATGTTAATGTATAACATAGGACGGCTAGTTAAAAATAGGACAGGGGTATTCAACATTAAACTGAAATTCTATGACTTCTCATATTTGACATATGCCCATGAGAAATGGAAGACTAGGTTTGGTGAGCCCAGAGACCTTATTAAAGACTGGTACCAGCTTAATAGGGAAACACTAGCAGGTAACACACGGACTAAGGATGGGAGGAAGCGATTGAATAGGATATGTCCTCCTTTTGTTAAGCTGCCAGTGGGATATTATTGGTTGTGTGGGAGGTGGGCAGTAAAGGTAATACCTTGCACCCATTATGGCCCATGCTTTTTAGGATATATATTCCCTGCTTTTAACATAACCACCACGCTTCCACCACCTATATTGCATAGAACACGAAGATACCTTGACCTGGACAAAATACACTATGGAGTTAAAATTAGTGAAGGTATGCGCCTGCTTGCAACATTTGTCCCTCATTATGGGGCTGCTACAGCCCTCACTAGATTAAATACGCTAGCTGATTTAGTAGATGAAGCTTTTAACGTAACTGGAGATGCAATAAAGCTTTTAGCATTAGAACAGGAACAAATTAGGATGGTGGCATTACAGAATAGAATGGCTCTAGACTACCTCCTAGCTGCAGAAGGAGTTTGCCAAAGAATCCACCAGCAATGCTGTGTGTACATAGAAGACAATACAGGTAAAATCAAACATGACCTACACAGACTAGAAGAAGTGCAAAAGCACATACGTGAGGTACATGATGATTCATTTAGCAAATGGCTTAAAGACTTTGACTGGACTTTTGGACTGGGGGGATGGCTTGGAAGCTTAGGCAAAACTATAGTTAAATGGCTATTAATAAGTCTGGCTTGCTTGTGTGGGATATTCATTATAGTAAAAATGTTTGGATGTTTCTGTAATACATTAGGTAGGATGTGTTTTAAACCAAAAGACAATATTACTTGAGTGTTTTAATTATTAAGGTATGTGTTTAGAAACAAGCAAGGTGTCACATGACCAAGGGGTGGAATGTAAGGAAAGTGGTTACAGTAATTGCTCATGTGACACTTGCTTAAACTTGTGTGACTTTGCCTTTAAGAGAGTGTGAGCATAAGATACTTGCACTAACTGGTGTGACTTTGCCTTTAAGAGAGTGTGCCTTTAACAGAGTAAAAGACATTAATTAACTTCAAGTAGATGACACTGAATTTTGCTAAGTCATGCTACAAGTGGTAAACAACCGATGGATGCTGATGATAAGAAGTCAAAACCCAGACAGAACAAGGGTGTAACCTTGGCAGGGGTCACTTACTGACATTCAGGAACATCTTGATAACACATTGGTATAGGGGCTAATGCCTAGTAATATTGTTAAACGATGAATTATTATTAATTGCAATAGGCTAAGTAATATCAATTGCAATAGGCTAAGTAATAAAGCCATTATGATGTTTAGCTATTAATTATATCTATGGAAAGATTGTTAAAACTATTATTGATGTATTTGACAGAAGTAACTGCATAAGACCACATAATCAGATATATAATGTTAAGCAGAAAAACATGTTTGTTTGAAACTAAAGATGACGGCATCGCAGTTTAGTAATACGTCAGAGATAGTACCTGGGCATGCCCTGATAAGCTTGGAGAGGCTAAGACAGACTGGCCAGATGTCTTGGGCCACGGCCAACCTCAGAGGGAGCGGTCTCAGGATCTGTGGAGTTGCGCCAAAACTGTTACACAAGTGAACAGTATAAAGAGGGGTACAGCTAGGCAATCTGGAGTCTGATGTCTGAGTCTGAGAGTCTGAGTGTCTGAGCGTCTGTGTATTTTTGGTGTGTGTATTGAGTGTATTTTTGGGGCCTGAGGATGGACGCATCTTCAGTGTTGTTTCCCGCTGATCGCCTGTTTGTCTCCTGGTCCAAAGATTGCCCAGATGTCCCCTCCCATTGCGCCCCAGAAGCGGCAGGATAGGATGATGTAACCAGAGATCACGGTGATGTATTAATTTGTTTGTTTAAAACTAGCTAGACTTGTTTTTAGTGGTAATACAACATAAGATTGTTATCAGTCGTTGCGCAGGCAACTAAATGTAACTGAAAACTGTATAGATAGTTGTATCTAGAATTGTTTATATAAGCATTGCAATTGCATAGAGTGTTATAAGTATGAATAGTGGTTTGTGGTATTTTGTTTCCATGATTATGTTGCAGAATAAACCATCATTGTTATTATAAGATTGTGAAAACCTGTGTAATGTGTCAGTCATTTCCTTGCTGAAAAGTGATATATGATAACATCATATCCTGAAAAAAGAATCACATAACACCTCTATTTTATATTGGGACTAACAATACACCATACTTGTAGCGAGGAACAGTGTTCACATTAAAATTTACCACTTCTAAATTGTGCTCTCTCTTTTCTTTGCTTTCAAAATTAGAGGTTATGTTATGTGGTACATTTTTTAATCTTTATGTTCCAACTTTGATATTTTAGATGTTAAAATCAACAGAGCTCGGAGGCGGAGCCTGGCCGTGCCGGAACATGGCCGCACTGAGATAGAGCTCCGGTCTGGATAACTCATTTCCCTCATACTGCCACCGGCCACCGACACTGCAGACGGCCACAACTCACACCTAAAGACACCCTGCGTTCGCGGAAACCCGAGGGGAGCCATGCCGTGACCGCAGGTCTGTAATCAGCACTTGTAAAGACACGCTCATATACCCACGGGGACCGGCGCCATCTTGCCTAATAATACCATCAGCTCTCCCGGTCTCTGTATGGGTGTATGGAGTGACAGAGGTGGAAATACATTTAGCCCGGGGCGTACTGTCAAACAGCCCTGTAGGCTACAAATAGTCAATCTGGCCGACACTGCCGCACATATCCCAATCGGGTACACGTCATTAAACATGCTGAGATCTGAGCTACACTTTCACGTGGCGTAAGCCCGTTACTTTAGATATGCGGCTGGACGAATTATAGAGGAACTTGCCGACACCACAACAGGGGCACAGCAGTAATGTAAATAAGACACAAGTGACCGAAAAACCAGGCACGCTACCCACATGTAAAGCTTAAATACAAGGAAGGAAAATAAACAGTCTCATATCCTCATTTCCCTGGTGTTCCGGTCTGCTGGTGTTTATTAAAACTGGCGAAGGGGAACAGTGTACTCCCAAGTGTGATAAAGGAAGTTTTATTCTTCGACCGCAATGGCAACAAGAAAGGGCCCAAAAATGGATAAAGCTAATAAACAAGCAACGCTGCCTGTGTCTGTGAGCAACTTTTTCTGCACCAATGACACGACTAATACGGAGCAAAGAGACACAGGGAGCAGCACACAGTCTCATACAGACAACATTCAACAACAAGTGGTTCCAGTGGAGCTAATGAATCAATTAAAATCTGATATTGCCAATCTCCCTTCAAAAACAGACTTTGATTCCTTAAAGAACTTAATCAAATCGGAGCTTTCAACTATAAGAAAAGAGGTTTCAGAGATTGGGCTTAGACTGGAGGATATAGAGGGGACACAGGAGACACTGAATACCCTGACTGATTCAATTATAACACAAGCTAACATACATGAAGCTAAAATGTCCGCACTACAGGACAGACTAGATGATATGGACAATAGAAACCGTAGAAATAATCTAAGGATCCGCGGTATACCAGAGAAAATCACTAATACCGAATTGGAAACTTACGTCCAAGATCTATTTCGCCATCTGAAGAAAGACCAACAAGCTCCAAATGTGGAATTAGATAGGGTCCACAGGGCCCTCAGACCTCCCCCACCAGACAAAGCCCCTCCGAGAGACGTGATACTGAGGTTCCTACGATACAAAGATAAAGAGGAGGTATGGACTGCTGCCCGCCAACTAAGAGACATATTATACATGGATCACAACCTACAAATCTATTTGGACCTGAGCCCCAACACGCTGCAGAGGAGAAGGGACATTGCTTTTATAACTAGAGCGCTCAGGGACAAAAAGATTAAATATCGTTGGGGGTACCCCTTTAGCTTGGTTGTTTCATTCGACGGCAAGTCTTTTACCTATAAAGAACCACACGACCTAGGGACTCTCTCCAAGGGACTAAACATAACCTTCAACACTCCCCCGGACTTTGATACCCAGGGGAGCATTGATCTTGAGGAGCAATCGGATCAGAGCTCACTTCAGGGAAGAAACCGATGGCAGCTAGTGGGCTATGGCAAACGAAAAAAGGACAGAAATGACCCTATCAACAAAAATGCCATGAGTTCTACCATCCAAGAGACATGAAGCGGAACATTGATGGGTGAGATTGTGTTCAATTTTCAAAAAAAAAAAAAAAAAAAAAAAAATTATTTTCTTTTAAAAAAAAAAATGTATATGCAATTTACCTCTGTGGGGATGGGAAGAGTTAAACGTTATGCCTAAACATGCTGGTTATGTGAAATGTTGTGTGGCCTGTTGGGTGGTTGGGAAGTACATTCACATGAGAGGGAGATGTTGTTGTTTAGCATTCCTCCTTCTTTACCTTTTTTCTTGCACTGAATTATTACTTTGTTCAAACAGTTCACTGTTTAATGGTTGTTTTTACAAAATTATTATATGTTCTTGTTAGTTTTTTAGATTTTTATAGACTGACGTACAAAAATTACAAATTCCAGACTTACTGGGGGCGCATGACAACTTGGGGGGCTTACCATACACACATTAACCTGACAGGAACTCCGGGTGACTATGGGTGCTCTCAACACAATATAATAAATGGTATCAATAAATAAGCAGAAGGGAATCACCTTCATTTCCATTAACGCTAAGGGCCTCAATAGTCCATCCAAGAGACAGGTAGCTATGAGAGATTTTAAAGAAAGGAAGGGTGACGTGGTCTTTATACAAGAAACGCACTTCTTAAAGAATAGAGAACCCCAGACGTTTAAATACAAATTCGGAGATTCTTATTACGCTTCCAACAACACAAAAAAGTGTGGGGTTGGCATACTGTTTAGGAAGGGTATAGCATTCCAAGCCCACAAGTGCATAAGGGATACCTCAGGGAGATACCTAATTCTAGTGGGCAAGTTGTTTCATAAACAAGTAACATTGGTCAGCGCTTACGCCCCAAACACATCACAAGACACATTTTTTAAAACCCTATCTAACGCCATACTAGACGCAGCGAGGGGCACCTTGATAGTATGTGGAGACCTCAATTGTACATTGGACCCCACAATGGATAACTCCTCAGGGACATCCTCTACTGCACACGCAATCCTTAATAAGCTAAAAAAAAACCTTAGAGATCTAGCCCTACACGACACATGGAGAATACTTAACAGAACAGTGAAGGATTACACATTCTATTCTCACCCCCATGTTAGATATTCCAGGATAGATTACATCCTTACGGATGTTACTAGTCTAGCTATGGTTGAGAACTGTAGGATACTCCCCACATCATGGACTGACCACTCAATGGTCCGCTGCAGAATGCATTGGGATACCAGGGAGGGTACTAGCTACCTATGGAAATTGGACGACAGACTCCTTGACGACCCTACATACACAGTAAAAATAGAAAAAGCTCTGGAGGAGTTCTTCCAGTTTAATTCCAATTCAGATATTGACATTAAACACCGATGGGGAGCCCATAAAGCGGTCCTTAGGGGGGAACTTATGAGTATAAAAGCACACCAAATTAAACAGCAAAGAACTTATTTTGAGTCGGTTCTGAATAAGATTGAGGAACTGGAGAAAGCTCATAAACAAGACCCAAATGATACACAAACACTAGACAGCTTGCTGGATTATAGAGGAAAGCTTAATATGATCATCGACAAAGAGTGTAAGGTATCCGCTCTTAAATTAAAACAAATGTCTTATGAGGGTAACAACAAATGTAGCAGGCTTTTCGCAAGGAAGCTGAAACGCAAAACTAATAAATCCTTTATAATGAAAATAAAAGACCATGGGGGGGGGAGAGCACTTCATCTGCACATATTGCTGAAGCTTTTCGCGCTTATTACGAGAAATTATATAACCTGCAGGAACCCTCCCCGGATAACGCCCACACATTTATAGATCAACTAATGCTACCAAATATAAGGGAAGAGGAAAGATCCCGCCTTAACGAACCTTTCACACTAAAGGAAATAAAGTGCATAATTAAAGATCTCCCTAATGAGAAAGCACCTGGCCCTGATGGCTTTACAACCTACTACTATAAAAAAATTACTGATATATTATCCCCCCAATTATTAGAATTATTTCAATCCATTTCGGAAAAGAACCCTTTTCTAGAGGAATCCCTAACTGCAAATATAGTGGTGCTCCCCAAACCGGGTAGGAATACAGATAGAGTGGAAAATTTTAGACCTATATCCTTATTAAATAATGATATAAAAATATATGCTAAATTGCTGGCCAACAGACTGAACCCTGTCATTCCCCAGATAATTGATATGGACCAAGTAGGCTTTGTTATTGGCAGAGAGGCAAGGGACAATACGGTAAGAGCCATTGACATTATAGATTACGCGACATCACAAAATATCCCACTAGTATTGATTTCCACGGACGCGGAGAAAGCCTTCGACCGTGTCCGGTGGAAATTTTTGCGGTCAATATTAGAAAAATTTGGAATTGGGTCCCCCTTTATATCGAAAATTATGGCATTATATTCTTCCCCATCAGCTAGGGTCCAGGTGAATGGGGTATTGTCTCAGCCCTTCCAAATAAGCAACGGTACGAGACAGGGGTGCCCCCTGTCCCCCCTGCTGTTTGCGTGTGCGGTTGAAGCTCTGGCGGTTAAAATTAGGAATGATGTAGACATAGAGGGAGTCAGAATTAAAGAAAGAAACTATAAAATCATGTTGTACGCTGACGACATATTATTTACCCTCACCAATCCACTCACTTCACTACCACATGTGCTACAACACCTGAGGGATTTTCAGCTCGCCTCCAATTTTCTAATTAATAAATCAAAATCAGAAATACTTAATATTTCCCTCGATCAGGCCCACCTTACTCAACTAAAAAACACCTGTCCTTTCCGATGGCAGGAAAAATCACTAAAATATTTGGGGATCCAGCTTACAAAAAACACACAAGACTTATTCAACACTAACTACATCCCTTTACAAAGACGCTTAATAGCAGATCTATCCTCCTGGAGATCCTTGCATACTTCCTGGATGGGGAGAATTAACATATTTAAAATGAATGTCCTGCCCCGCATATTATATGTCTTGCAAGCCCTACCTATCCCACTCCCTACTAATTTTCTTTCATCCCTGCAGTCAAAAATCCTAGAATTTGTCTGGGACAAAAAAACGGCCAGAATAAACAAAAATATTATGTGTACACCATTATTGAGTGGCGGGCTGGGAGTCCCCGACTTAGTGAAATACAGATACGCAACCTTTCTACAACGAATACTAGACTGGCACTATAACTTTCAAAATAAGGCCTGGGTACAGCTGGAGCATGAAATATCAGACTTTAACCATTTGGGATCCCAATGTTGGGCTGGCTTGGGCGGTACGGGAGGGGACCATCAGCTTCACACATTGACCTCTGAGACCTTTAAAATTTGGAGTAATATCCTATTAAGATTCCCACATGTGTCTTCTAGATACTCCCCATTGACTCCTCTTAGTGAAAACAAAGACTTTACCCCTGGGTCTCGCTGCTCCCGCTACAGAACTAGTATGACAAGCAGAACATTGCAGGTACGCCAACTAGGCAATGAACAGGCATTTTACACAAGGGATAAGCTAGTAGAGGAGGGCCTTCAGATGTTTAGGGACTGGCTCTTTCATCAGCAATGTATCTCCTTTATCTCTAAACACAGCGATAGGAGAAACCTAATTAGACCCCTAACTCAATTCGAAAACATGTGCACATCGTCAAAACCAATAGGCCATTCCCTTTCCATATTATACAAAATTTTGCAGACACAACCTTGGGGTCACAACCCATATTACTTGGAGAGATGGAATGACGAACTAGGTCTTGATATTAACCAAGGCGAGGCTAAGAGAGTCTTCCACAATATAGCTAAGTCATCAGTGTCAGCCAAATTAACAGAACTAAATCTCAAAATACTCCACAGGTGGTATATGACACCTGTCAGGATTCAAAAGCTATTTCATACACGAACCAACACTTGCTGGCGCTGTGAAATGGAGAGGGGCACAATGTCACACATATGGTGGTCTTGTAACAATATATCACCAATATGGGAAAGTATAGCCACCGAAGCTTCCAAAATACTAGAAAAAACGATCCCACCAGACCCTAAAATATGGTTATTCTTATGTATACCTAAAAACTTCACGACAGCACAAAGAAAAATGTTGTGTATCTTAAGTAATAGCATGAAAAACCTAATAGCCCAGAAATGGAAATCGAGAAACACCCCAGACTTAACACAATGGATACATAAGTGTAATGACATCTTAAAAATGGAAGAATATCACTACATGCGAATAAAATGCATGGAGATATATGCTCAGCTGAAGGAGATGTGGGAGGGTTACATAAAACACAGATTCAAGGGTTGACACTGAGACATGGCATTGGTACCACAGAGGTAGTATAACCTGAAAGGAGAGGCTAAGGTGCAGACAAAGAAGAGGTTAGTTACAAAGAGTCTCACGGGTCACCAATAGTTATTAAACTATATGGGCTCTCTGAGGGGTAGTGCGCGCTCACACTACATAATCAATTCGTCAGGAATACATTCTAGATTTCTCTTTTTTCCTTTTTTTTTTTTTTTTTCTTTTTTCTTTCCTTCTTTTATGTTCTCAGTCTGATTTATTGTTTTACATAGAAATTTATTAAAAGGAATCCAAAACTTTTTCCTCTTGTTAAATGAGTCATTACAATGTAAAATTTTCACATGTACAATCTCAACATTTATGCCTGTATTGACCATTGTATGTATACGTATACTCTGTTTTGTTTTGGATACCCAATAAAAGAAATTTATAAAAAAAAAAAATCAACAGAGCTCTGCAAATACCAAGGAGGACAAAACAGGAAAAGAACAACAATTCACCTTAAAGGGATATGAAACCCAAGTTTTTTCTTTCATGATTCAGATAGAGCATGCAATTTTAAGCACCTTTCCAATTGACTTCTATTATCAATTTTTATTTGTTTTCTTGGTATCTTTATTAAAAAACCCAGGGTAAAGCTTGGTGATTGGTGGCTACATTTAGCCACCAATCAGCAAGCACTACCCAGGCTCTGAACCAAAAATGGGCAAGCTTCTACTCATTCCTGCTTTTTAAAATAAAGATATCAAGAGAACAAAGAAAAATATGATAATAGGGGTAAATTAGAAATTAGCCTAAAATTGCTTGCTCTATCTGAATCATGAAAGAAAATAAAAAATGGGTTTATATCCCTTTAAATAAAGATTTTTTTCCCTAGTATTATAGTATTGTTGCCTATGCTTACATGAAGGAACCATGATTTATATATTTTCAGAATAAAACAGTTAAACAGTATATTATTAATTGGAATGTTATTCTATTTGTTAGTATTACCTTTATATATGAGTATGATATATTGTTATATTTCCTTTTTCTATTTACATGCAATATATTAATATTGAATACGTGTGTTTGTAGTGCAACGTCACATATCCCTCTAATCACCCATATTAACCTGATTTACCACCCATACATTGTGATTTGACCATTGGTATATGGGAGGAGTTCTAGCCGGTGCTTAAAAGACAGCAGTGTACTATGGGTGATGGTATGGTCCTTGAGAAAGTCATGTTGTAACATATGAAACGCGTTTGACCCGAGCTGCCTGTCTTTTTCATCATATGCTGTTCTTAGTGTCACAGCTGTGATTGTATTTGCTGTGACACGCTACCTGGAGAAAATTGGAGTAATAAACTCTGCATTTATTCACCTGCCTGTGTTAAGGATCTTTTCTGTCCACTGCCTGCTTTCTGGGTGCATCGATCGTTGAGTGCTTTGTATTTTTTGGAGCGGTGGTGGAACGCTCTGTTTATAGCTGACAGTGGTGTACACGTCATTGTGACGCCTAGAGGGGGTGTGTTCCTTACGCGAAGATCACTGCGGTTTGCTGACTACTACACTGAGGGAATGTCAGAGCACTTCCCGGAAGTTTGCTTTTAAACAGTATATAACTTGTACGACTTTTAAAATAATAACATCAATTTCTATTATGTGAAATCTTATTTTATGATTACGTTACGTTTGGATACAGACTTGTTGACTTACATCCTACATATTCTGGATTGTACTATTCATGAGTGAATGCTTTTGGAATATTCATCTGAAAAACAGTTGTTTTTGAATTTGTTATTTTATGTTTATTTTTGCATCATTAATTATTGTTGTTGTTGAATCTAAACATGTTTAAAATGTTATATATGATTTAAAGGGATATAAAACCCAAAAACTTTATTTTCTGATTCAGACAAAGCATAAAATTTTGAAAAAGTTTCCAATTTGCTTCTATTATGAAATTTGCTTAGTTCCTATGGTATTCTTTGTTAAAGAGATACCTGGATAGGTGTCTGGAGCACCACATGCAGGAACTAGTGCTGCCATCTAGTGCTCTTGAAAATGGATAACATTCTTACAAAACTGCTGCTATATAATGCTCCAGACACGTGCACACTGCCCAGCTTACGCCCCTGCTTTTCAACAAAAGATACCAAGAGAACTTGAAAACTAAAATTTGATAATAGAAGTAAGAAAGCTGTATAAAATTGCATCTTCTGTCTGAATCATGAAATACAAATCCTGGGGTTTATGTCCTTTTATATATAAAATGTAATTATTTCAATGTGTGGCTGTAAATTGTCATTTGAATGTTAGATTTTGCAATTTCAATTGTACTTTTAAAACTCATTTTTAAATATTAAAGTTTACATGGAACATTCAATATAGTGAAAGTGGCAAAGACATTCAGTATATTCATTATGTAGAAAAAATTCATGGTAAAAAATAGTTTTGAAAGGAATATTTGTAATAATATATAAAAAAATAAATTCTTGTAAAGAATAAAAGACCTTATGACATGAAGGTACATGAAACCCAAATTTTGTCTTTCATAATTCAAATAGAACATGCAAATTTAAACGCATTTCCATTTAGCTTATACAATCAAATTTGCCTATTCTTTTGGTATCATTTGTTGAAGGTGCAGCAATACACTACTGGGAGCTAGCTAAACACATCATGTGAGCCAAAGACAAAAAGGCATATAAATGTATCTAGGGTATTGGCATTCACTACCTCCTTTGGTAATGAGTTCCACAATTTTATTGCTCTTGCAGTGAAAAAACGCTTCAGTTGCAGGAGATTAAATCTCCTTTCCTCCAACCTTAAATTGTGACCTCTTGTCAGAAACAATTTTCTAGGAATTAACAGTGCTTCTGCCATCTCTGAATATGGGCCTTGAATATATTTAAATAAAGTAATTATGTCACCCCTCAAGCGCCTTTTTTCTAAAGAAAACAGACTCAGTTTGGCTAGCCTCTCCTCATAGGTTAATTTCTCCAATCCCCTTATTAGCTTTGTGGCCCTTCTCTGAACTTTTTGTAGTTCTGCAACATCTTTTTTTGCGATCGGTCCCCAGAACTGCACTCCATACTCAAGGTGAGGTCTTACCAGGGCTTTATATAGTGACAGAATTTCCTCCCTTGAATCAATGCCTCTTTTAATACATGCTAGTATCTTATTAGCCTTTGAAGCCGCTACCAAAAACTTTAGGAAATCTACTTATAAAAATGGTTTTCTCCATGCCTCTAGTGGTCATTTGCCAGCATGGAAAAATAATATCCCTGGGGGGCAATTCAGGCGTATTCGTAGAAATTGCACCAAACAGGATGATTACATACATGAGGCTAATATACTTAGCAATAAATTTGTACAAAAGGGTTATTAAGAAGCTCTTATTGAAAAATCTAAACAAATAGGGTTAGACTGTGATAGAAGATCATTGTTGGGTGATTATAAGGATAAGACTTTCAAAACAGAACAAAGGAAAATTAAGATCAAATTCATCTCCACATACAATGAGGGTGCAAATGGCATAAAGTCTATTTTGAACAAACATTGAAAAATTCTGCAAGCAGACCCATTTATGGTGGGACTTATTGATGAACGGCCAGATGTAGTTTATAAGAAAAGTAGAGACTTTAGAAGTTTAATTGCCCTTTCTAAATTAAAACCTATGGCAGGTAACAATGAGGGAGCAGTATCTAACTGGCTTTCAAAACCAGGAACCTATAAATGTGGAAAGAAAGATTGTTGCATGTGCCCTATTATGTGCTCTGATGTCACTATGAACTGGAAAAGAACTAATAAGTTCGTTATTAATCATAGAGCAACATGCAAATACACATATGTAGTCTACCAATTAACTTGTGTGTGTGGGATGATTTACATTGGGCGTACAAAAAGGAAAATAAAAAGAAGGGTATATGAGCATTTGACCAATATCCAGAATGGACTGGAGGGACATAGTGTCTTCAATCACTGCAGGGTTAAACATCCTTGTGATAGTACTGGTATCAGGTTTAAAGTTTTGGAGCACGTAAACTGTAAAATTAATAATCGTCTCCTATATGTAAGAAAAACTGAAGCTAAGTGGATCCATTTACTAGATAGTTTAACACCTAAAGGTTTAAATATAGACATAGACTTGCAAGCCTTTATGGTATAATTTCCAAATGGCATTACTATAGGCTTGCCGAAATTCACAGTATGTTGGTGGGTATGTATATACAGTATTAGTGAGTGTTTAACTATATTTTAGCGAGGGTGTCTGTATAGATCAGCTGTGATTATAGTTTTTATTAAATACAGAAGTATCCTTATATCGTCCTTGAGCTAGTTCTACGTTTGGAACATACTAATCTGATATAGTAGCTTTTCCTCTAGTTAATATTTATTTATCTGATGAATTATTACCTACATGTTGAATACTGAAAGCTTTAGAATGATATCTATGCACATTATTAATTCTGAATATTTTTTTATATATATATTTTTTTATATATAGTTTTTATCTGATTTTAATATGAGGTGTCTATATATTTAAACATTTGTATATTGTAATATTGTGAATATGTTGCATTTATTAATTTTTATTCTTGTTGTATTACATTTTAATATTGTATCCATTGCTATTCTGTGTGCTATAATGATCATTTGACTCGGTCCAATGAAAGAATAGCCCAGTAAATTTAAAGACCTATGTTGTGAGATGCAAACTCATTCACTTCTTGTTGAAAAAGTTTACCCTTGAGTAAACGAAACGCATTCGGGTGAAAAGTGATATTCTGAAGGACTATGTACCTTTGTCGGCATATAAGCCCACTATTTACCCGGTGGCTCTATCCATTGATGGGGAGATATCAATAGCAGTACCATACTAATGGACTGTCGGAGAACTGTAAACTGGACCGGAACAACAGTGTGGCTGAGTTGATGTTCTGGGCACATTTTTATCTTGTATCTTGTACATGTGAAATTTTATGAAGTTAGGGATCTGACTGAAATAAACTGGTACAGTGAATCGTGGTTGCACTTGTCTTTTTTTTCTATTCCAGTTCTGTTTAAGAAGATCTGATAACAATCAAGATCTTATGGTCAGCTGCACCGGAAGGATTCAGAAAGGCACCTGCAAGAAAGTGTACACCATCTAAGACTAGACTAAGCATTAATCTCGGATCATCTTTATAATATTTTTATCTGGTAAGAGATTTACTGGGACATCTGGGACTCACCCATTATGATGACAATATTTTATTTACACATACTGTATGGTGTGAATTCAGTGATAATATTGTTTATATTTTATGGGGCTCTGGTGTATATTGTATTGTCTATTTCATTTGAATATTATTTATTATTAGTTTAAATATTTTAGTAGCATTTTAAGCGTTGTGTAATATCAGGTCAACAGTGCCCCATATTACTCTGCTAAGTGTTTATATTAGGCTATTTTTTAATTATTGTCTGCCTTTTAGTTGCGCTGCTTGGTGTAGATATTTAAATCCTGCAATACCCTTTTATAAGCAACCAATGCAGAGAAAGCCACTCTGTGGCCTTCTCTGCATCAGCCAGCAATGGTGCCGATCATTGGTAGCGTGGGAGGGATACGAGGGAGGTGGGTGGGTGGTCCATCCCTGGAGCTGTTCCGGCGAGCGGGTATTAGAGGTCTGGCAGCGCGCGAAAGGGAGCGGGAGTGGGTGGGACCGCTACAGTACAATATTAAGTGTAAGGGAAGGAGGGAGAGGTAGGGGGAAATAATTGTTGGAAAAGGGATCTGCGAGGGGAGGGGGTAGGGTATTGAGGGGGGGGGTTTATTTTTAAAAAAGCCACATTTTTACCAAACTGGGTACTGGCAGACAGCTGCCAGTACCCAAAATGGCGGCAAATAGAGGGGGAGGGTTAGAGAGCTGTTTGGGGGGGGGGGATCAGGGAGGTTGGGGGCTAAGGGGGGATCCAACACTGCAGAATATATATAAAATAATAATAATATATATATATATATATATATATATATATATATATATATATAAAACCTTTTATTTTAGTACTGGCAGACTTTCTGCCAGTACTTAAGATGGCGATGACAATTGTGAGGTGGGGGAGGGAAGAGAGCTGTTTAAGAGGGGTCAGGGAAGGATCACGTGGTGGGATGTGTCAGATGGGAGGCTGATCTCTACACTAAAGCTAAAATTAACCCTACAAGCTACCTAATTAACCCCTTCACTTCTGGGCATAATACAAGTGTGGTGCGCAGCGGCATTGAGCGGCTTTCTTATTACCAAAAAGCAATGCCAAAGCCATATATGTCTGCTATTTTTGAACAAAAGGGATCACAGAGAGGCATTTACAACCATTTGTGCCATAATTGCACAAGCTGTTTGTAAATAATTTCAGTGAGAAACCTATAGTTTGTGAAAAAGTGAACTTTTTTTTTATTTGATCGCATTTGGCAGTGAAATGGTGAAATGAAATATACCAAAATGAGCCTAGATAAATACTTTGGGTTGTCTACTAAAAAAAAAAAATACATACATGCGAAGGGTTATTCAGGGATTCCTGACAGATATCAATGTTACAATGTAACTATTGCTAATTTTGAAAAAAAAGTGGTTTGGAAATAGCAAAGTGCTACTTGTACTTATTGCCCTATAACTTGTAAAAAAAAAAGAAGCAAAGAACATGTAAACATTGGGTATTTAACTATTTAGCATGGGTGTTTTTTGGTGGTCAACGTTAGAAAAAGTGTGTTTTTTTAAATTTTTTCATCATATTTTATATTTTTTTTATAGTAAATTATAAGATATGATGAAAATAATTGTATCTTTAGAAAGTCCATTTAATGGCGAGAAAACCAGTATATAATATGTGTGGGTACAGTAAATGAGTAAGAGAAAAATTACAGCTAAACACAAACACTGCAGAAATGTAAAAATAGCCCTGGTCCCTAACGATAAGAAAATTGAAAAATAGTCACTAAGGGGTTAAAATACTTTAAATAACTATTGAAGACAATGATATTAGGTATATCACATGGAATTGTTAAGCAAAACACTAAAAAAACTAACAAGGGTAATACAAAATCATCCTTTAGACATTTCTCCATTCACACCTAAGACCATTGAAGTGGGAGCCTCCTGAATTAAAGATAAACTTGAGGGATGAAATTCTGGTTAATACATTAGTCTCTATAGTCACATATAGGTATAGAGTAATGTATACAATGTAGCATTGTATCTGTGAGGCAGCTTCTTATGAGGTAAATTACATAGACTGTAATAATTTCCTTAAATAATTTATAATAAACTAGAAAAACTAACAAATATATAATCACAGTAGATAGTTAACCACGTCTTCATACTCTAAATTGTGATCAGTAAATGTTATCAATTCATAAGAAGCCAGTGACTCAACATCTCACAAGATTGCCAGATTCTGCACATCTGATTTTAGAAATATCGAACCTTATATTTACTTACTTACTTTTTTTTAACTTTTAAATACAAATGCTCAAACATTTACTCATCCCTACACTGTACATAGTACAGACAAAACAAATGAAATGTAATTAAATATGACAAAATAATGAAAGTGAAGGCACTTAAAATGTATTATACACTTGTTGCTTAAATTATTCCAAATAAATGGCAAATTAAAGGATATTTGAAGTATGGCTGCAGTTGTGTCACAGTAAACTTTACACATATTATATTATTATTAATATTATTAGTAATAATATTTCTATAAACCAAAGAAGCAAAAAAATTCTAAGTACAATATAACTATAATTATTTATATAGGATAACTTATTTAACACATTATAACTATAATTAGCTATATAGGATAACTTATTTAACACATAACTATAATTAGCTATACAGGATAACTTATTTAACACAATATTACTATAATTAGCTACGGTATATAGGATAACGTATTTAACACATTATAACTATAATTAGCTATAAAGGATAACTTATTTAACACATAACTATAATTAGCTATATAGGATAACTTATTTAACACATAACTATAATTAGCTATATAGGATAACTTATTTAACATATAAATATAATTAGCTATACAGGATAACTTATTTAACAAATTATCACTATAATTTGCTATATAGGATAACTTATTTAACACGTTATAACTATAATTAGCTATATAGGATAACTTATTTAACACATTATAACTATAATTAGCTATATATGATAACTTACTTATCAAATTATAACTATAATTAGCTATATAGGATAACTTATTTAACACGTTATAACTATAATTAGCTATATAGGATAACTTATTTAACACTTTATAAATATAATTAGCTATACAGGATAACTTATTTAACAAATTATAACTATTATTTGCTATATAGGATAACTTATTTAACACATTATAACTATAATTAGCTATATAGGATAACTATAATTAGCTATATAAGATAACTTATTTAACACATTACAACTATAATTAGCTATATAGGATAACTTATTTAACATATTATAACAATAATTAGCTATAGGATAACTTATTTAACACATTATAACTATAATTAGCTATATAGGATAACTTATTTAACACATTATAACTATAATTAGCTATATAAGATAACTTATTTAACACATTACAACTATAATTAGCTATATAGGATAACTTATTTAACATATTATAACAATAATTAGCTATAGGATAACGTATTTAACACATTATAACTATAATTAGCTATAAAGGATAACTTATTTAACACATAACTATAATTTGTTATATAGGATAACTTATTTAACACATTATAACTATAATTAGCTGTATAGATAACTATAATTAGCTATATAGGATAACTTATTTAACACATTACAACTATAATTAGCTATATGGGATAACTTATTTAACATAACAATAATTAGCTATATAGGATAACTTATTTAACACATTATAATTAACGCTGTGGATTTATACAGTTTTCATGTAGAATCTGTTTCCATTATAGATCAGAAGGTTTGAGATTTGCTTTTTGAGTATTATAGACGGCTACTTAAGTTCCAGGAGAACACAGATAAATCGATGATTTGCAGGAACAGTGAACATCAAAGCACATGAAAAACTACTTACAGTCACCTCTTCCCTGTAAGAAAAGAAGAAAATCATTATTAGTATTTAGAGAAGCTCAAGTACCATATTAACAGAAATACAATTTCTATGTGGTTTCTGATTCACTGCTATTAACAACTACTGAGTGACCATTCACAACAGAACATCACTACTAGATAATGATATATTTGTTACAGCATTACAGAGTGCTTTATTGTTATTAGGGAAATCGACTCACAACAATTGAGACATAGACACGTCAACAACAAATTAAAAAGCCTTGCTTTATGAATATATATTAAAGGGATATTAAACACTTTGAGATGGAAATATAAAATGATATATCACATGTTAAAAAAAAACCATTACAATATAGTTTCATTATTTATTTTTTCTCCTTTTCCTGTAATTCCATTCTGAAATTGTGAGCTTTTCAGTTCCTGTTAGAAATGGAAGTGCAGAACACAGCCGTTGGCTGCACACTCTAGTGACCCATTTATAACTGGGCCTAATCGGCCACAGCAGAGAAGGTAACCTAAGTTACAACATGGCAGCTCTCATTGTTTTATAGACACTAAAATTTTACACTTATTTTGACAATGTTTAAACAGCTAATAAAACTTTAAAAAACACATCTGCATGTTATTTTCAGATTAATCTTTTCTTTGAATGCATCATTCGATCAAGCATTTATTTAGTGTTTAATGTCCCTTTAAAACAGTATCAGTATACAGGGACAATGTGAATCCCCTACATGTTTGCACGATGATAAACATTCATTATCAATAGGAGTTTTAACTTAGATGCTGGAATGCTTCTGGCTAAAAAGTTAATAATGCCACCTGAGTCAGACAGTTTTAAATGTCAACTGAAGTGTTGGATTAGCATTAGAAGGTAATAGCACAAGTTAAGTCATTAACCACGACAAAGTGGCATGTTGGTCTCTGAAAAACAAGGCTCTACCAGGATAATTTAGATTTGCAGCAGCTTTTGCTAAAATAATAAAAAAAAACATTTAGTCTTCAAACTTAAGAGTTACTATTTAAATGTTGCATATGAAATTCAAAGTTTCTTAATGATATCATATCACAAAAAATGTTGCAAGGTAGGGTTAAAATATGATGAAAGTAAACTTTAAACACACAGTTTAATGATAACTTTTATTACAGGTTTAGTAATGGCTTTTCTTGTAATATTGACTTGCCAAGCATATGCAGGTATGCCATGTACAATTTGCACTTGCATCTGACACTCGTGCATTCTCTGAGAACCGATAGTGGCAAAGTGTGCGCAAGAAAAGTTATTACAGAACGTAAAATCCTTCTCCGGACCAAATTGCTCATATGTAAACGACTGAATTGAAACAGATACATTATTAAAAATTGTTTCTTGATTCTTAAAGTTATAGAAAATTTGTAGCAATTCACACTTGTTATTCTCTCAATAAGAAATCTACAGATTGATTACCAATGTGATAGAATTAAAGGGTCATGAAACACAAAATTTTTCTTTTATAATACAGACAGCGCATACAATTTAAAAAAACAATTACAATTTACTTTTGTTATCAAATTTGCTTCACTCTCCTGGTATCCTTGGATGAGCATACGTAGTTAGGTATTGTGCACTTGTCTGAGGCACTTGGGCTCCAGTTATCAAGCATAGGATGATGCTATGGAAATCTTGTGTAGCTACACGGGGATTTCCTTGTGCAGTATTAAATATGGCAACACCGGTACAGCCTCGGCTTCCTGCTTGCCTTGATCATAGATGGGCAGGTTCACCAGTTAAAAACTTTGTACATAATTTAATAAATGAGGGCCTGCATGTCAGAAATCACTGCTGCCATCTAGTGTTCTTGCAAATGTAGAACATTGGTATAAACTTTCTTGCAAAACAGCTGCCATATAGTGTTCCAGGTATATGCACATTCCTGAGCCTACCTACCTGTTTGTCAACAAAGGTTAGACTGCACCAGAGAATATGCAGCCTTCTTTTACACTGGCTCACTCCATCTTGTCTTACTCCCTGACACTTGCCTTCCTCTGTCTGAAACCCTCTCTCATTTACCTCACTGTGCCCTAGCTCTGCTCTTAAAACCTCTCTCCCTCTAAACCCTATTATCCCTCTGACCACTTTATCTGGTTCCAGCTTTTCTTCCTCTGCCTCCCTTTATGCATTGACTTGAAAACATAGTTAAAGGGCCATTATAGTAAAAGAAAAACACATGCTCTCATTCCTAAGAACATGCAATTTTATCACTATCGACCCGGCAAAGCTATGTTTTTAATGGGGTTAAACACATAGTTAAAATACCATTCTGGAACCATAGAGAATTGCTGGTCCCAAGCAGAAATTGCTGATCAGCCAACCAGCAGTGCTATTTGCACAGCTGTGTCATAACATTATCACTGTGGCTCAGGGGCAGTTTCCTCTCAAGACCAGCATTTCCCTGAGACTCCCCTGTGGTATTTTAACTATGTGTTTAATACCTTTGTTGGAGTTAAACACATAGCTTTGCAGGGTTGATAATGATAAAATGACATGCTCTAATAAAATACATAATAAGGGTTTTATTCTATTTTGTCTTTTTTTGCATAGCAGTTTAAGGGGCAATGCAAATGTATAAAGATATCATTTAAATGAATATTCTTTGAATTTGAATTAAAATAACCTTTTTAAGCTGAATAAACTAACGCTTTGCATTGCCTTGGTCAATAAGAATTAGCAGAAAGTGTGCAACTGATTCTACTGTATCACTTTCAGTTTAGTAGCTGTTCCTGGTATATTAGTTTAAATTAAAGGGATATAAAACCCATTTTTTGTTTGTTTTCATGATTCTGAATCATAAAACAACATTTTTTTGTCTTTCATATCCCTTTAAAATTACGCAGCTTTTCCTTCACACTTTTAAGATAAAACGATAACAGAATTTATGCTTACCTGATCAATTACTTTCTCCAACGGTGTGTCCGGTCCACGGCGTCATCCTTACTTGTGGGATATTCTCTTCCCCAACAGGAAATGGCAAAGAGTCCCAGCAAAGCTGGTCACATGATCCCTCCTAGGCTCCGCCCACCCCAGTCATTCGACCGACGGACAGGAGGAAATATATATAGGAGAAACCATATGATACCGTGGTGACTGTAGTTAGAGAAAATAATTCATCAGACCTGATTAAAAAACCAGGGCGGGCCGTGGACCGGACACACCGTTGGAGAAAGTAATTTATCAGGTAAGCATAAATTCTGTTTTCTCCAACATTGGTGTGTCCGGTCCACGGCGTCATCCTTACTTGTGGGAACCAATACCAAAGCTTTAGGACACGGATGAAGGGAGGGAGCAAATCAGGTCACCTAAACGGAAGGAACCACAGCTTGCAAAACCTTTCTCCCAAAAATAGCCTCCGAAGAAGCAAAAGTATCAAATTTGTAAAATTTGGCAAAAGTGTGCAGTGAAGACCAAGTCGCTGCCTTACATATCTGGTCAACAGAAGCCTCGTTCTTGAAGGCCCATGTGGAAGCCACAGCCCTAGTGGAGTGAGCTGTGATTCTTTCGGGAGGCTGCCGTCCGGCAGTCTCATAAGCCAATCGGATAATGCTTTTAAGCCAAAAGGAAAGAGAGGTAGAAGTCGCTTTTTGACCTCTCCTTTTACCAGAATAAACAACAAACAAGGAAGATGTTTGTCTGAAATCTTTAGTAGCCTCTAAATAGAATTTTAGAGCACGGACTACGTCCAAATTGTGTAACAAACGTTCCTTCTTTGAAACTGGATTCGGACACAAAGAAGGTACAACTATCTCCTGGTTAATATTTTTGTTAGAAACAACTTTCGGAAGAAAACCAGGCTTAGTACGCAAAACCACCTTATCTGCATGGAACACCAGATAGGGCGGAGAACACTGCAGAGCAGATAACTCTGAAACTCTTCTAGCAGAAGAAATTGCAACTAAAAACAAAACTTTCCAAGATAGTAACTTAATATCTATGGAATGTAAAGGTTCAAACGGAACCCCTTGAAGAACTGAAAGAACTAGATTTAAACTCCAGGGAGGAGTCAAAGGTCTGTAAACAGGCTTGATCCTAACCAGAGCCTGAACAAATGCTTGAACATCTGGCACGGCTGCCAGTCTTTTGTGAAGTAAAACAGATAAAGCAGAGATCTGTCCCTTTAGAGAACTTGCAGATAAACCTTTCTCCAAACCTTCTTGTAGAAAGGATAGAATCTTAGGAATTTTTATCTTGTTCCATGGGAATCCTTTGGATTCACACCAACAGATATATTTTTTCCATATTTTATGGTAAATTTTTCTAGTTACAGGCTTCCTAGTATCTATTACAGAATCTGAAAACCCACGCTTTGATAAAATCAAGCGTTCAATCTCCAAGCCGTCAGTTGGAGGGAAACCAGATTCGGATGTTCGAATGGACCCTGAACAAGAAGGTCCTGTCTCAAAGGTAGCTTCCAATGTGGAGCCGATGACATATTCACCAGGTCTGCATACCAAGTCCTGCGTGGCCACGCAGGAGCTATCAAGATCACCGAGGCCCTCTCCTGATTGATCCTGGCTACCAGCCTGGGAATGAGAGGAAACGGTGGGAATACATAAGCTAGGTTGAAGGTCCAAGGTGCTACTAGTGCATCTACTAGAGTCGCCTTGGGATCCCTTGATCTGGACCCGTAGCAAGGAACCTTGAAGTTCTGACGAGACGCCATCAGATCCATGTCTGGAATGCCCCATAATTGAGTTATTTGGGCAAAGATTTCCGGATGGAGTTCCCACTCCCCCGGATGGAATGTCTGACGACTCAGAAAATCCGCTTCCCAATTTTCCACTCCTGGGATGTGGATCGCAGACAAGTGGCAGGAGTGATCCTCCGCCCATTGAATTATCTTGGTCACTTCTTTCATCGCCAGGGAACTCCTTGTTCCCCCTTGATGATTGATACATGCGACGGTCGTCATGTTGTCTGATTGAAACCTTATGAATTTGGCCTTTGCTAGTTGAGGCCAAGCTCTGAGAGCATTGAATATCGCTCTCAGTTCCAGAATGTTTATCGGGAGAAGAGACTCTTCCCGAGACCATAGACCCTGAGCTTTCAGGGATTCCCAGACCGCGCCCCAGCCCACTAGACTGGCGTCGGTCGTGACAATGACCCACTCTGGTCTGCGGAAGCTCATTCCCTGTGACAGATTGTCCAGGGTCAGCCACCAACGGAGTGAATCTCTGGTCTTTTGATCTACTTGAATCATCTGAGACAAGTCTGTATAATCCCCATTCCACTGTCTGAGCATGCACAGTTGTAATGGTCTTAGATGAATTTGTGCAAAAGGAACTATGTCCATTGTTGCAACCATCAATCCTATTACTTCCATGCATTGCGCTATGAAAGGACGAGGAACAGAATGAAGTACTTGACAAGAGCTTAGAAGTTTTGATTTTCTGACCTCTGTCAGAAAAATCCTCATTTCTAAGGAATCTATTATTGTTCCCAAGAAGGGAACTCTTGTAGACGGGGACAGAGAACTTTTTTCTTTGTTCACCTTCCATCCGTGAGATCTGAGAAAGGCTAGGACGATGTCCGTATGAGCCTTTGCTTTTGACAGGGACGACGCTTGAATTAGGATGTCGTCCAAGTAAGGTACTACTGCAATGCCCCTTGGTCTTAGAACCGCTAGAAGGGACCCTAGTACCTTTGTGAAAATCCTTGGAGCAGTGGCTAATCCGAATGGAAGTGCCACAAACTGGTAATGCTTGTCCAGAAAAGCGAACCTTAGGAACTGATGATGTTCCTTGTGGATAGGAATATGTAGGTACGCATCCTTTAAATCCACGGTAGTCATAAATTGACTTTCCTGGATGGTGGGTAGGATCGTTTGAATAGTTTCCATTTTGAACGATGGTACCCTGAGAAATTTGTTTAGGATCTTCAGATCCAAAATTGGTCTGAATGTTCCCTCTTTTTTGGGAACTATGAACAGATTGGAATAAAATCCCATTCCTTGTTCTCTTATTGGAACTGGATGTATCACTCCCATCTTTAACAGGTCTTCTACACAATGTAAGAATGCCTGTCTCTTTATTTGGTTTGAAGATAAGTGAGACCTGTGGAACCTTCCCCTTGGGGGTAGTTCCTTGAATTCCAGGAGATAACCTTGAGAAACTATTTCTAGCACCCAAGGATCCTGAACATCTCTTGCCCAAGCCTGAGCAAAGAGAGAGAGTCTGCCCCCCACTAGATCCGGTCCCGGATCGGGGGCTATCCCTTCATGCTGTTTTGGTAGCAGTGGTAGGCTTCTTGGCCTGCTTACCCTCGTTCCAGCCTTGCATTGGTTTCCAGGCTGGTTTGGGTTGTGAAGTATTACCCTCTTGCTTAGAGGATGCAGAATTAGAGGCTGGTCCGTTTCTGCGAAAGGGACGAAAATTAGGCTTATTTTTAGCCTTAAAAGACCTATCCTGTGGGAGGGCGTGGCCCTTTCCCCCAGTGATGTCTGAAATAATCTCTTTCAAATCTGGTCCAAATAATGTTTTACCTTTGAAAGGAATGTTAAGCAATTTTGTCTTGGAAGACACATCCGCTGACCAAGACTTTAGCCAAAGCGCTCTGCGCGCCACGATAGCAAACCCTGAATTTTTCGCCGCTAATCTAGCTAATTGCAAAGCGGCGTCTAAAACAAAAGAGTTAGCCAATTTAAGTGCTTGAACTCTGTCCATAACCTCCACATACGAAGATTCTTTACTGAGTGACTTTTCTAGTTCCTCGAACCAGAAACACGCTGCCGTAGTGACAGGAACAATGCATGAAATTGGTTGTAGAAGGTAACCTTGCTGTACAAAAATCTTTTTAAGCAAACCCTCTAATTTTTTATCCATAGGATCTTTGAAAGCACAACTATCTTCGATAGGAATAGTAGTGCGTTTGTTTAGAGTAGAAACCGCCCCCTCGACCTTGGGGACTGTCTGCCATAAGTCCTTTCTGGGGTCGACTATAGGAAATAATTTCTTAAATATAGGGGGGGGAACAAAAGGTAAGCCGGGCTTTTCCCACTCTTTATTTACTATGTCCGCCACCCGCTTGGGTATAGGAAAAGCGTCGGGGGGCACCGGAACCTCTAGGAACTTGTCCATCTTACATAATTTCTCTGGAATGACCAAATTGTCACAATCATCCAGAGTAGATAACACCTCCTTAAGCAGTGCGCGGAGATGTTCTAATTTAAATTTAAATGTCACAACATCAGGTTCAGCTTGATGAGAAATTTTTCCTGAATCTGAGATTTCTCCATCAGACAAAACCTCCCTCATGGCCCCTTGAGATTGGTGTGAGGGTATGTCAGAACAGTTATCATCAGCGCCCTCTTGCTCTTCAGTGTTTAAAACAGAGCAATCGCGCTTTCTCTGATAAGTAGGCATTTTGGATAAAAGATTCGCTATGGAGTTATCCATTACAGCCGTTAATTGTTGCATGGTAATAAGTATTGGCGCACTAGATGTACTAGGAGCCTCCTGTGTGGGCAAAACTGGTGTAGACACAGTAGGGGATGATGTAGTATCATGTTTACTCCCCTCATTTGAGGAATCATCTTGGGCAATATCATTATCTGTGGCATTACTGTCCTTACTTTGTTTGGACACTATGGCACAATTATCACATACATTTAAATGGGGAGACACATTGGCTTTCATACATATAGAACATAGCTTATCTGATGGTACAGACATGTTAAACAGGCTTAAACTTGTCAACAAAGCACAAAAAACGTTTTAAAATAAAACCGTTACTGTCACTTTAAATTTCAAACTGAAAACACTTTATTACTGAATATGTGAAAAAGTATGAAGGAATTGTTCAAAAATTACCAAAATTTCACCACAGTGTCTTAAAGCATTAAAAGTATTGCACACCAAATCAGAGCTTTAACCCTTAAAATAACGGAACTGGAGCCGTTTTAAAATTTAACCCCTATACAGTCCCAGCTATATGCTTTGCTGAGACCCAACCAAGCCCAGAGGGGAATACGATACCAAATGATGCCTTCTAGAAGCTTTTTTAGTGATTCTTAGATCCTCACACATGCATCTGCATGCCTTGCTCTCCAAAATCAACTGCGCAGTAATGGCGTGAAAATGAGGCTCAGTCTATAACTAGAAAGGCCCCCAGACTAAAAAAGGTGTCCAACACAGTGCCTGCCATTTTTTAAACGTTCCCCAAGATTATAATGCCAATTATTAGCTAGAATCTGCATAATATGCCCCAATAAAGCAATCGTTTTAGCCCATAAAAATGTCTACCAGTTTTTAAGCCCTTTTTTAAGCCCTTTATTCTTTTATGTTTGACTATAGCATTACATGGTCTTGTTAGAAATATGGCTAGTCATAACTTAAGCAGAAAAGTTTGCTAACTGTTTCCCCCAACTGAAGTTACTTCATCTCAACAGTCCTGTGTGGAAACAGCAATCGATTTTAGTTACTGTCTGCTAAAATCATCTTCCTCTTACAAACAGAAATCTTCATCCTTTTCTGTTTCAGAGTAAATAGTACATACCAGCACTATTTTAAAATAACAAACACTTGATAGAAGAATAAAAACTACATTTAAACACCAAAAAACTCTTAACCATCTCCGTGGAGATGTTGCCTGTGCAACGGCAAAGAGAATGACTGAGGTGGGCGGAGCCTAGGAGGGATCATGTGACCAGCTTTGGGGAAGAGAATATCCCACAAGTAAGGATGACGCCGTGGACCGGACACACCAATGTTGGAGAAATCAAGTTTAAATGATGATCTTTCATATGATTGAGTTTTTGAGTATAATAAACACAGTCTTACTGTATGTAAAATAAAATAAAAAAACACTTACTCGTCTGCCATCTTGTTTTAATCTGTAAAGAGAAAAAAAAGGAATAGTTATTGTTAATTTATTGTTTTAAAACATTTGAATTGGTTTAATGTCAAAACAATAATCAATTATTTTCAGTTGAACATTTACTATGAGTTTAACCGAACCGAACCGAAATTCGAATCGGTCCGAATCGATCCGAACCGAACTGAACCAAATTTTTCGAAGCTGCACATATCTAATTTCTGGGGCAGCAATTTAACCCCTTGTGTCCCTGAAATGTTAGGTAAGTCTACCCCTTTTCCCACTTGGACCACTGAAATCCAAACTCAGAATAATCAAACCACATGTGTAAATGTATTGGCTTCAAAATAAGCAAAACGAAACAACAAATAATTCTTATTTAGTAAAACCCCACAACAACAAACAAATTACTAAAGTCTATGTACCTACATCAGTGCAGACTGTCGGCATGGCAATCACTTAACGGGACAGTCAAGCCAAAGTTAAACTGTCACTATTAGATACAGCATGTCATTTTAAACAACTTTCCAGTTTACTTCTAGTATGCAATTTGAAGTATACTTAGGTAGGCTGAGGAGCCACAGTGCACTATTGAGAGCTAGGTGGTAATTGATGGCTACACATATATACCATTGGCTCACCCTATGTGGTAGATTTATTATATGTTGCGCGGACATGACTCGATGTAGCCAATCATGTCCGCCTGACATAGCTAAATGCCAACAGCATACGTGTAAGCATTTAACATTGCACAACCATTTCTGGTGAAATGCTTGTGCAATGCCACCCCCTCCACATTCACGGCTGCTAGCAGGTGGTGTCAATCATCCCGATCGGATCGGGATGATTGGAGTCCGCCACCTCCGAGTTAAGGAGCAGTGGTCGTAACCATAACTTATGTTTCTGGCAAGCAGGAATCTTTGGGGGTAGATTGCAGCATCCGCTGCTTGGTAAATCTACCCCTAAGTGTTCAGAACTTCAGATACCTTTCAGTAAAGCATTGCTGCTCCTTCAACAAATGATTTCAAGAGAATAAAGCAAATTTGATAATAGAAGTAAATTTGAAAATTGTTTAAACATGTATGCTCTATAGATTGGCAGCTTGGCACGGAGCACTTCTGCACAAATGAATTGGAGGGTTCGGCGCTAGGAGACATTAGTGTAGCTTTCCTGCCCTTTGCCCACTTTAGTGATATTCCTGCGGAGGTCCGAGGAAACTTTCTATATAGAGACATATTGGGGGCGTGGAGGCTGACGCTCCGCTATCTGGGACGCACTTGTGTGTCCTCTAGGATGATACCGCTAAGATACAACAATGACTTCCCCCCGGGAATCGACACCTCCCCCTTCGTTGTGTGGGAAGGTGCGGGTTTACGCTTGGTGGGAGATGCTCTAGATCACTCTACAAAGGGAGTTAAAACATTTACTGACTTGCAACACCAGTTTGGTCTACCAAGGAGGCATTTTTATGCTTACCTACAAATGAGACACTATATAGACCAACTGATCAAAACAGACTCACATTTTTGGGAACCACATGCACTCAACCCTTCTATGATCTCGATTAAGCTAGGCAAATTCACACTTTCAGGACTATACAAAACATTACTTGGTAAGATTGAGACAAAAAATCTGGAGACACTGGTGGATAGGTGGAGCACTGATTTGAGTAGGGAAGGCCTACCGGAAACAATCCTACAAAGCTTAGAGAATGTGAGAAAGGCGACCCTATCTATGACACTTAGAGAGTCTCAGGTCAGAATGCTACACAGAGATTACCTAACTCCCCGAAGGACATCTAAGTGGAATCCTACAGTAGTGAATGAGTGTAGTAAATGCAGACTGAATGATCCTGACTTGCTTCACTATTTTCTTAGGTGTCCCAAGATTGCACAGTTTTGGGGGCGCATTGCTTACTGGGCCACCAATACCTTGATGACCAGGGTTGAAATTGGCATAGAACAGGTATGCTTTCTGAATTGGGGAGAGCAGGACCCCAAAATGAGCCCCTTACTTACGACGGTAATACTAGTCGCAGGAAAGATTATACTGAAGGTTTGGACTGAAAAAACAGCACCCTCCTTTGTGAAGTTTAGACATAGTCTCTTTAGGCAGCTTCTCATAGAACAGCTAGATACTAAGATGGACACTTGCAAGCGCCTAAGGCACTTTCTAAATAAATGGTGGGTTTATATAGCTACACTAAGTATTGAACATCAGAGACGGATTTTGACACCCTTTGCCCATACTGAACTCATGCTAACGGCCTCCCTGAGAGGTGAATGGGGATTTCTATACCACCAAATAGGCGGTGAAGGGGGAGGGAGGGATTAGTGACATATCAAGGTGCTTTCATTATATAATTTCTTTTTTTTCCCCTCCGCCATCGTTAAGGCCAGAGAGATGTGACCACAACGGTGCAATTAGAAGGCATACTATTGTCAACAGCAGACTCATACTAAAAGATTATATTTGTTATAGTTTATAAAGTTAAATGAGGATGAGGTATATTATAGTTGCCATTAAAACTTAATCACTAAAGAACACGGAAAGCTATATGTAAGAGTGAGACATTCTCTTACTAATTATTGTAGCATGATGCAATGGACTATACTGCTCTCACCAATGATATATTGCTAATTGTGAATTCTATCTGTACATTCTATTGTAAGCAATACTGAAGGATATACCTGGAATTGTAATGTTTGTAATGTATATTTCATTTCCTACATCCTCAATAAAAAGTTAATTTAAAAAAAAAACATGTATGCTCTATCTATTTGAATCATGAAAGAAACATTTTGAGTGTCATGTTCCTTAAAGGTGATCATTTCCTATTGTGCAGGTATTTTATTAGTAAACCTGCACAATAAATACCTATAATTAATTTTCATTATATAATGATACAAGATGGTAAAATCAGATAATCCCTTTATTACCCATTCCCCAGTTTGTTTGTTTTTACAGAAAACATGGTTATATTGATATACTTTTTACCTCTGTGATTACTTTGTTTCTAAGCCTCTTCTGACGGCCCCCTGATCACATGACTATCTATTAACTTGCATTTAAGCCAATTAGTGCTGTGTTGTTAAAATCCACGGGCGTCAGCACAATGTTATCTATATGGCTCACATGAACTAGCCATGATGTGAAAAGCCAATACAAAAGCATGTGATCATGAGGCTGTCTTTAGGGACTTAGAAACAGACATAAATTTAGAGGTTTAAAGGTTATAAAGTATGCTAATATAACCATGTTTTTTGTGCAAAGCTGGGGAATGAATAGCAAAGGCATTATCTATCTTTTTAAAGAATAACATTTTTTGGATTGACTGTCCCTTTAAACATTATTATTATTGTTAATAAACAAAGATGTCAATACTGCTGTAATGGCTACTGAAAACCTATGCAAACAAGAAGTATTAGAAGAAATCAACCTCCATGGGGGGTTAGGGGAGAGAGTAAATCTCCTTTTTAAAGGGTATTCCATCTTTAGCTTATATACAATGAACGTTTATCTGCTTTTTTTTCTACAAACACTGTCTCTTTAACTCCAGAAAAGTTAAACATCCGCTTAAATTCACATCCAAGGCACTCACCAGTGCTGTTTCTGAGTACCTCAAAGTCAGTCATTAGTTGCTACATGCATATGCTGCTTTTCTACTCAGTGGTGGCAATGCATCATTCCTGGATGTGCTCTTTAATGCAGTTAAAACAAATCTATATTTTTTGTATTATAAATTAAATTCTGAAATGTTTTCATTTAAAGTGACATGATACACAAATGTTGAAGCACTTGAAAGTAATGCAGCATAGCTGTAAAAAGCACAAAAAATCCTTATTCACACCCCACTGTAAAGAGACTTTAAGCAGCCAATCAGGATGCTAGTCCCAGGACTTGCAAGGGATTGTACATCTTACATGTGCAGACACCGTCATGAAATTTTCCTTTTCAGTTTAAGGAAGTTTGCTATGAAATCTCTCAAAGTTTCAGTGAAATCTCATGAGATCGCAGCAAAGCAAAACATGACCTCAGCACTGCTGATGCTGATTGACCATTGTTTTTTTTCAACTTGCAGCGGGACAGTAGCTGAAATATAACTGAATACAGAGCATTTACTGTTGGTAGCTTTAGAAAGTTTGAGGTAAAATATCTTCCTTTTAATACATAGAGATGTTGAGGGGATTTTTTTAATGTCAGCTTTTTACAGTTATGCTGCATCACTTTCAAATGATTTAGCATATGAGTATTATATCCCTTTAAATTGCTTAATGTAATGGTGCACCAACAAAATCCTAAACTTTTTACATATGCTTATAACCTATATCCTCTGTTGCATTTATTGGTCAGTACGTTGTACCAATGATGGGTTTATCCCTATCAGATGCTAAACATAAAACCTATCTGGCAAGGGACATTGTACTCATTTTTTTTTTTTTTTTTACTAAACATCCATTTAAATGGGTTTTGTAGTGAAAAAATTGCATTCTCTAATTCCTTTGAGTATGTATATTTTTCACTAATCACCCTGGAACACTGTGCACTTAACAAATACAAAGGGTTAAACATAAGCGTTGTAGTTACCAAGCTGAACACAGCCAGTGATTGGTGATGTGGGCCACACCCACTGCTGATTGCCTCACCAGCTTTTTTCTTCTTTGGACTAGCAGTTCTCTGTGGCTCCTGAGCTAGACTTTATGTGTTTCAAAGATATAGAGGTACTGGGAAAGAAGTAAAACAATGACATGCTCTAACAAAATAGAGCCAGTAAGTTCTTCACTACAATGTCCCTTTAACTCCAGGACATTAAACACGAATGACATTTTATATAGTACTAAGGTTATTCCCTTCCTCCCTCTAGTCATGCGTGCAGCCATGTTGAAATCTAGCAGTCATGGTATTCCAGTGCGGTCTGTTTGTACATGTGCAGAAACTCTCCTTCAGATACCTTCAGTGAAACCTAGGTTCCAAAATAGGAGCCACCATAATTAGAGGGAGGTGCATGAAATGTATTTAGGGCTAGATTACAAGTAGAGTGCTAATTTATTGCGCACCCACAACCTAGCAAATTCGCCTATTTACAGGCGAGCAATAAATAATCAGCCATTGCAGCTGGCTGGTTATTGCTACCGCACGCTCATAAAATTGACCAGAGATTAGATCATTGGTTAATTTTATAAATGTCCCCCAATTGGTCCCAAAATACAGTGGTGTGTAGTGTATTAAAAAATAAAAATTGCAGCATTTTTATTTTTTAACAATACAACTGCACTAAGCAGTTTTTAGGGGTTAAAGATGGCAGGTGTGGGATGTTAGAAAAAAAATAACAGCACTGAAAAGTGCCTTTACATTGTTGTCTACAGTGAACTGTGTGTTGTCTGTAAATATATAAGTATATGCTTATATTTATATATATATATATATATATATATATATGCTCTCAGGAGCGCAATGCTTCCGGGCAATGCGAATGTGAGGCCGCTTCCGCATTGCACCTCTGTTGTAATACCAGCACACTTTTACATGCGCTGGTATGACTAAGTTAAGCGCAAATATTGATTTTGCGTGAAGTGATATTTTGCAATAAACTTGTAATCTAGCCCTTAGTGTTTAATCCCCTAATGGCTGAAAACGTGCAGGGTATGTCCTCCAAAAAAATACAGTTAACGACAGAAGACGTACCCTGTACGTCGTTGGTCTTTGAAAGCGGTGGATATTGAGGCATCTTGCAATAACAGTGGATAATGCAGTCCGATGCAGAGAGCCACTCTGTGGCCCTCTCTGCATCGACCATCGATGGCTTTGTTCGTTGGTGGGTGGGAGCTGATTCAGGGAGGCGGGTGGGCGGCCATCGGTGGAGGAGGGGGGCGGGATTGCATGTGAGCGTGTGCACGCGTGCACAGTGGTGGGTGCGCGCGGGCGGGTGGGAACCCTACACTATGGAACAAGTGTAAGGAGGGACAAGGTGGGACTCGGTGAAAGAGAGGGTGGGAATAAAAACTATTAAGCGATTTGGGAGAGGGTGGGGGGTTGAGGGGGGCAGCTATACTACAGAAAATCGTTTTTTTTAAATAAAAAAAAAAAAACATATTTGATTTCAAACTGGTAGACGGCTGCCAGTACCCAATATGGCGCACAATAAGGCAGAAGGGGGGGGGGGGGGATCAGGGAGGTTGGGGCTAAGGGGGATCCTACACCGCAGAATTATTAAAAATTTAAAAAAAAACAACAACAAAATGTTATTTTAGTACTGGCAGACTTTCTGCCAGTACTTAAGATGGTGGGGACAATTGTGGGGTGGGGGAGGGAAGAGAGCTGTTTGGGAGGGATCAGGGGGTGTGATGTATCAGGTAGGAGGCTGATCTCTACACGAAAGATAAAATTAACCCTGCAAGCTCCCTTCAAGCTACCTAATTAATCCCTTCACTGCTACACATAATACACATGTGATGCGCAGCGGTATTTAGCGGCCTTCTAATTACCAAAAAGCAACGCCAAAGCCATATATGTCTGCTATTTCTGAACAAAGGGGATCCCAGAGAAGCATTTACAACCATTTGTGCCATAATTGCACAAGCTGTTTGTAAAAAACTTCAGTGAGAAACCTAAAGTTTGTGAAAAAGTGAACTATTTGTTTTATTTGATCGTATTTGGCGGTGAAATGGTGGCATGAAATATACCAAAATGGGCTTAGATCAATACTTGGGGTTTTCTACTACAGTACACTAAAGCTAAAATTAACCCTACAAGCTCCCTATATGCTCCCTAATTAACCCCTTCACTGCTAGGCATAATACATGTGTGGTGCGCAGTGGCATTTAGCGGCCTTCTAATTACCAAAAAGCAACACCAAAGCCATATATGTCTGCTATTTCTGAACAAAGGGGATCCCAGAGAAGAATTTACAACCATTTATGCCATAATTGCACATGTTGTTTGTAAATAATTTCCATGAGAAACCTAAGGTTTTTGAAGAAAATTGTGAAAAAGTGAAGATTTTTTTTATTTGATTGCATTTGGCGGTGAAATGGTGGCATGAAATATAACAAAATGGGCCTAGATCAATACTTTGGGATGTCTTCTAAAAAAAACATATATACATGTCAAGGAATATTCAGGGATTCCTGAAATATATCAGTGTCCCAATGTAACTAGCGCTAATTTTGAAAAAAAGTGGTTTGGAAATAGCAAAGTGCTACTTGTACTTATTGCCCTATAACTTGCAAAAAAAGCAAAGAACATGTAAACATTGCGTATTTCTAAACTCAGGACAAAATTTAGAAACTCAAAGAAAAAAAACCCTATTAAGTGAATAGGGAAAAGTTTGCTCTTTCTACACATAAAGTTTATATTTTTCCACTTAAAATTTAACTTTTACTAGTTATAGTTAAAAAGGCAGCAGAAATAGAAGTTGTATCTAGCGTGCCAGAAAAATGGTTAAAAACACAACTCTGTAACTGTGACTTGTATGAAGTGCTTCAATGTTGCTGATTTTAGGTTGTTTATCACATATGAGTAGGAGGGGAAAAATCAAAGATATTAGGTAAATATAAGAGCCTCTATTTAGGAACTATGTCCTGTATTGCCCTATATTAGGGTAGATAAGCCACTTATTTTACACTAAATATGCTATATATTCCCTTCCCCATCCTTCCCACAATATGTCCCAAATGTTACAACAAATGTTACAACAGCAGATGAAAATATCAATTAGTAGAAAGTCTGAAATTAACAGAGTGCAGTTAAAATAAACACGAAGCCCCTAACGCGGTCGCGTTTCACTTATACTCTTCCTCAGAGGGTTTTTTTTTCTTTGATTTAAATGCTATAATATGCTCTAAGCACACTCCCAGCCAGTTACCTCTTTCTATAATACAGACAACAAGGTCAGCTGGGAGAAAATAGAATTGTTGCCTTTTCCTGCAAATCTGGGATCACTTCCCTTTGTTTTGTTAAAAATTTAGAAACTATTTAGAATGGGTGTTTTTTGGTGGTTGTAGATGTGTAAAAGATTTTGGGGGTCAAAGTTAGAAAAAGTGTGGTTTTTTTTCATTTTTTCCTCATATTTTATTATTTTTTTTATAGTAAATTATAAGAAATGATGAAAATAATGGTATCTTTAGAAAGTCCATTTAATGGTGAGAAAAACGGTATATAATATGTGTGGGTACAGTAAATGAGTAAGAGGAAAATTACAGCTCAACACAAACACCGCAAAAATGTAAAAATAGCCTTGGTCCCAAACGGACAGAAAATGGAAAAGTGCTGTGGTCATTAAGGGGTTAAAGTCCCTTTAATAAATATTTCTGTGGAGAAATGGCTCTGATTAGATTTCCCTAAAACCAATCTATGTTAGGCCTTTAGCTTCATGCATCCAGGCATTTGTCAGCGCTCAGAAGGTGATGCTTAAAGCTTGTCAAGATAAGAGTTATAAATAAGCGACATCTTTGCTTTGTTCGCTGACACAGAGGTACATAACACAACCTCGCAGTATTCAGCTCCACTTCTCAAGCCTCTCTCCTCATTATCCCCATATTTGGTCTGGTTCTGTGGCTTAGACCAGCAGAGATAATGTCTCAAGTAGCTGCTGTATTCTGTCTGTTAACTTTACTGGCTTTTATCACTTGCTGAATTCTGTAGCCCACAGGGAACTGCTGCCCTTGCAGAGACAGATAATGCCCATAGTTATTTGCTCTATTTATACTTTTCACTTTTAAAATAGATAATTCTATGCTAGAACAGGCTGCTATGAATTTGAAAAAAACAAACATTTTTGGTTTATGTTTTACTTATGATAAACCAGCACTGGGGTTTAGAGTATGTATTTATATACACATGGAAACTAGAGCAGGATTTTAGGGGAACAGAATATTTTGCAGTATAATTATATGACATGATGCCTTCCTACTTATATGCTCTTCAAATGATTTATTATTCATTGTATTACAGAATTTCTGGTTGTCTAATTAAGCTGCAAGACCCCTTTCATGCTGCTATCTCAATTTTTTATTGTTTCAAAAGATAGATAAAGCCTTTACTACCCATTCCCCAGCTTTGGTTAAACAACATTGTTAGATTAATATACTTTATAACATTTAAACCTCAAAATTTCTGCCTGTTTCTAAGCCACTACAGACAGCCTCTTATCACATGCTTTTTTATTAGCTTTTCACAACAGGAGACTGCTAATTGGTTAAAATGCAAGTCAATAGCTAATAAATAAAAAGTTATGTGATCGGGGGCTGTCAGAGGATGCTTAGATACAAAGTAATCACAGAGGTAAAAAGTATATTAATATAAATGTGTTGTGTTGGTTATGCAAAACTGGGGAATGGGTAATAAAGGGATTATCTATCTTTTAAAACAATAAAAATTATATTGTAGACTGTCCCTTTGAGTAAAATTGTTAAGGGGTTTGGGGCTTTGGGGCAGCAGATTTCTCTGTGTCTAGAGCAGCACAAAAACCTAATGCACCACCATTAAAAGTTTATGAATACAATACATTTTGTACCACAGTGTCATTATTGCAATTTTTTTTATTTTGGGGTCATTAAAAAGGAAAATAAAACCAGTTTGACATAAAGAGGTTATAACAGTACAGAACAAAATCTACAAACACATGAGCCTTCATATGCATAGCCATATAATTAATATTTATTTGTACAACACCATCAGATTTTTCAGGGCTAAAACTATTAACTGACATAAAACATAGGTACCAACACGTTACATTGCAGTTTATAGCAAATTATCTATCTGTTCTCGATGGAAGAACTCATATGGTTAAAAGACTCAGGGCTCATGATTCATTCTTGTAGACATTTAGAGTGCACAAGGATTCATCTCTAAATTCTATTATCATTAAAGGGACATAAAACTCAATTTTTTTTCTTTCATGATTCAGATAGAGCATACAATTTTATACAACTTTCCAATGTACTTCTATTATAAATGTTGCTAAATGTAAGCAGCAATGCACAACTGGGAACTAGCTGAACACATTGGAAAGCCAATGACAAGAGGTATATATGTGCAGCCCCAGTCACCCTAGCTATCACCCAGCTCCTGAGCCTACCTAAGTATGCATTTCAACAACGGATAACAAGAGAACTACACAAATTAGATTATAGATGTACATGATTAATATTAATATAACGTGTACCTTCTAGAGCTGTATGCTAATAAGCAGTGCCCTTTTACTGGGTTAATGGTATCAATATCTTCTAATTTAATGCCATTGTTGTACATTTTGTTCTGCAGCATCAGTATTGTTAAAAGAGTTGAGAATGGATATTAGCTGGGTTAATGTGATGAGGTTAAAAATGGGAGTAAGAATTTATTTGCATTTTATTAATTTGTTTCACCTATTTCCTCTCTCTTGGAATCTACTTTGTTTTATAGGGATAGGAAAGTCAAAAATAAACTGGCATGATTCAGATAGAGCATATCATTTTAAGACACTTTAATTCACTTCTATTTTCAAATGTGCTTCGTTCTCTTAGTATCCCTTGTTAAAAAATGGATACGCACATATCATACACTAGTGGGAGCTGCTGCTAATTGGTGCCTGCACACATTTGTCTCTTGTGATTGGCTAAATAGATATTTTCAGCTTCCTGTCAGTCGTGCAATGCTGTCCCTTCAGCAATGGATAACAAGAGAATGAAGAAAATTTGATAATAGAATTAAATTGAAAAGTTGTTTAAAATTGTATCTTCTATCTGAATCATAAAAGAAAATGTCGGGGTTTACTATCCCTTTAAGTTGTTAGAAGTAAAACTATGTTTTATTGTGATGACATTCTCATAAAGGATAAAACTGCACACAGGCAGTAAAACACTAGATGGAGTGCCAAGTACACAGAAATGAATCCGCGTTTGCCTCACAGTCTGTATATTTCTGTGTGCTGTCTTGTTTGGCATATACTGTATGTATGTTATTTTATATTTTACATAGCAAAATAATGACATTTATAAGCTAATTGATTTTCAATTTGCTTCTTAGATGACTGACAGTGTAAGTGATCTGTTTTGGCAGAAATAATACGCAGAATTTGGCTTGGACCAAGATGATATCACAAACCATTGCTGTGCCATTAATACAGCCTATAGATTAGAGTTGGGGAGCCTTTATGGGATTGTGTTGCATACTAAAATACTTGTATATTTGTGGAATAGTACAATGTATCAGAGGAATGTAAAGCATATTATCAGAAATCTTCCCATGTTATATATTAAGAGTACATGATTCTGGAATCACTGTATTTTTATTAAACTATTTAGAATGGCAAGCGTTTATATGGTCATTAAAAATATATATCCTGCCTTAAACAAAATAGGGCCAGATAACAAGTGGAGCTTTAAATATCGCTTGCATGCAAGCGATATTAGCACTCCGCTTTGTAATACCAGAGCATGATAATGTGTGCTGGTATTTCAGGTTAATCACAATCCTATGGAAACCTCTTTCTGATGCCGTCACAGACGGCGTCAGAAACTTGCACAGCGAAAGAGGTAAGTAGCGCAGCGATGGGCAGCATTTTTAAATATATATGTATATGAATATATATTTATGTGTTAATATGTGTGTACAGGTATATATATATATACACACACACATATATATTAACATATAAATATACATGTATATGAATATATATTTATGTATTAATATGCATATACAGGTAGCCCTCAGTTTACGCCGGGGTTAGGTTCCAGAAGGAATGGTTGTAAATCGAAACCATTGTAAATTGAAACCCAGTTTATAATGTAAGTCAATGGGAAGTGAGGGAGATAGGTTCCTGGCCCCTCTCAAAATTGTCATAAGTAACACCTAATACATTATTTTTAAAGCTTTGAAATGAAGACTTTAAATTTTAAACAGCATTATAAACCTAATAAAATAATCACACAACACAGAATATATAATTAAACTAAGTTAAATAAACAAAAACATTTGCTAAACAGGATTATAAACCTAATAAAATAATCACACAACACAGACTTCACTTGCATTTTTCTGCAAACCGTTCTTTCTATGCATTCCAATCTGGACTGATTTATAGACAGGAAGATCTTGTTCCTTTGAAATCAGCTCGATAGCTCAGGTCTGGTTAAACGTATTAATTTCAGCTTGCTTGGCTTTGCTGCAACACAAGCGGACAGCTCCACCTACTGGCTATTTTAATAAATGCACTGATTCTCAATGCTTTTCAATAGCAGTCAAATGACTGGAAAAAAAGGTTGTTATTCTGAAACGGTGTAAATTGAACCGTTGTAAAACGAGGGCCATCTGTATATATATATATATATATATATATATATATATATATATACAACGAGTTGAGGAGAGGGGGTAAATACTGCTATGTTCCAAAATGCATTACAGAGCAGTCCTCAAATTTAAGTATACAAGTAGTTAAAAAAGAAAGACTCAAAGGATATCCAATACTATTCTTTGAAAGAGAGGATATACAGCACTCGTAAATGAACAAAATGTTTTTATTTTACCCTCTGACATCAGAGCAAAAACCAGTGAGCATACAAACACTTAACATATCAATCTGTTAAAATATAAAGGACACAACGGTACCGCTGCCACTATCTAACTAGCATTGAGTATCAACTGCAGAAACAATGCCTCTGTAAGAAGTTACAGTGTGTATAGTTATCAAGCATCAAATAAACACATAATACATGGTAAACACATTAATAAAGCAATTCTGACAAAATAATAGTCCAGAACAAAAGTCCCAGAAAACTCGTGACCGCAGCGGAACGCTGCAAACTAGGTCAATTACTCACTTAGCCCATCCGTTCAACTTAGGGATTTTATCGGACAGCAGAACTCGCAGTATAGTCTGATCATGTGACTTGTGACATCACAAAGAGGGATGGGCCAGCCTCCAGACTTAAAGGGACACTGAACTCCAATTTTTTCTTTTGTGATTCAGATAGAGCATGCAATTTTAAGCAACTTTCTAATTTACTCCTATTATAAAATGAATGTTATTCATTCTCTTGGTATCTTTATTTGAAAAGCAAGAATGTAAGTTTAAATGCCAGCCCATTTTGGTGAGCAACCTGGGTTGTTCTTGCTGATTGGTGGATAAATTCATCCACCAATACACAAGTGCTGTCCAAGGTTCTGGAATTTCTTTTTCAAATAAAGATAGCAAGAGAATGAAGAAAAATTGATAATAGGAGTATATTAGAAAGTTGCTTAAAACTGCATGCTTTATCTGAATCACAAAAGAAAAAAATTGGGTTCAGTGTCCCTTTAACTGAGGATGCGGTGTGTTGTTAACAGCTTGCCATAGGTTAAAACTGACACTCACCCTCAGCTAATTGGATCTCCATACAGCGAAGAAATGTATTTTAAAATTTCACAAAACAACACAAATGCCACCAATGCCAGTGGCAAAATAATCATCAGGCATCAGAGGGCACCCACTCGCAAGCAGAATTTTTCATCAGTGCTGTGTTTACAAGAAATCTTTGCAACGGCATCTATTTTCACTTGATCCACTTCCAGGGTATATACAAATACCATAGGGCTTATCCGTTTTCACACGAAACTTATCCTTTCTAGAGCCGCATATATTAGAAACACTGTGCGCGTCTAGAGGCCATACACCGGCACCAGAGATATTTCGTGGCTTGTCCCCACTTGTATACAGAGAACAGCAACAGTTCACCTATGGATCGTGAAGTGGTAAAGATAGTGTCCTTTAGAGTAGCCAGACACAAACACAGTGTCTATATTGTAGTTACAGAAGTGCACATCATGCCAACACATTTTTTTTTAAATGCCCTCTTATTTGAGGGTATTTGAGGCACTTTTAGAAAATTAACCAGAGATCTAATCTCTGGTTATTTTTTTGAGCATTAATTGCTACCGTGAGGTCGTGATAGGAATAACTAGCCACTTGTAATGGCTGGTTAATTATTGTGCTCCCGCAAACGGGCAAATTTGCAATAATTTTGCGCTCCACTTGTAATCTAGCCCTTAGTGTTTAAAAATGGTAAAACATATACCATTAATCTCATAAACACTATGTGCCAGATTACGAGTGGAGCGCTAATGTTTGCACGCAAGCTATATCTGTTTTTCATGTTTGCGCGCAAGTTAAATTGCACTCATATTACAAGTTGAACGTAAATACAAACCTGTGAAGACAATTGCGATTTACGCTAGAATGATTATCGCAACCTAGCGAAACAAAAAAGTGTCACAAAACACATCAAAAAATACATTACAAAGTACACTTACACTCATAATAACACCCTCTAATACAAATTATTTAAAAAAATATTGCACACAAAAGTTATAAAGGCTCAAAGATATGAGATCTCAGGTGTTATAAAAGCATAGAGATACATACACATATATATTACTTTAAACTCATAATACGAGCGCAACCCAACACGCTCAAAACGTTTACGTCTAGTGCAATTAGCGCTCTATGTCAAGACGTAGAGAGACCTTGGCTAAATTTAGTATAAAAAGACAGTTTTAATTGTCCTTCATAAAATGTTTTATACATTCACTGTGATCAGTGCAGCTGTAATTTTTTTTATATTTAATTATTTTGATTGTCATTGCTAACGTGATACTTCTGGGTAATTTTTTTAAAGATGTGGATTAAACGGATGTAAAATTTTAAATTAAAGGGATATAAAAAAAAAACTAATTTACTTCTATTATCAAATTTGCTGTTTTCCCATGATATTCTTTGTTGAAAACATACCTAGGTAGGGCTTTGGAGCTCTATATGGCAGGAAATACTGCTGCCATATAGTGCTCTTGCATATGGATAACATTCTTGCAAAACTGCTGCCATATACACTGTGTGCAGAATTATTAGGCAAATGAGTATTTTGACCACATCATCCTCTTTATGCATGTTGTCTTACTCCAAGCTGTATAGGCTCGAAAGCCTACTACCAATTAAGCATATTAGGTGATGTGCATCTCTGTAATGAGAAGGGGTGTTGTCTAATGACATCAACACCCTATATCAGGTGTGCATAATTATTAGGCAACTTCCTTTCCTTTGGCAAAATGGGTCAAAAGAAGGACTTGACAGGCTCAGAAAAGTAAAAAATAGTGAGATATCTTGCAGAGGGATGCAGCACTATTAAAATTGCAAAGCTTCTGAAGCGTGATCATCGAACAATCAAGCGTTTCATTCAAAATAGTCAACAGGGTCGCAAGAAGCGTGTGGAAAAAGCAAGGCGCAAAATAACTGCCCATGAACTGAGAAAAGTCAAGCGTGCAGCTGCCAAGATGCCACTTGCCACCAGTTTGGCCATATTTCAGAGCTGCAACATCACTGGAGTGCCCAAAAGCACAAGGTGTGCAATACTCAGAGACATGGCCAAGGTAAGAAAGGCTGAAAGATGACCACCACTGAACAAGACACACAAGCTGAAACGTCAAGACTGGGCCAAGAAATATCTCAAGGCTGATTTTTCTAAGGTTTTATGGACTGATGAAATGAGAGTGAGTCTTGATGGGCCAGATGGATGGGCCCGTTGCTGGATTGGTAAAGGGCAGAGAGCTCCAGTCCAACTCAGACGCCAGCAAGGTGGAGGTGGAGTACTGGTTTGGGCTGGTATCATCAAAGATGAGCTTGTGGGGCCTTTTCGGGTTGAGGATGGAGTCAAGCTCAACTCCCAGTCCTACTGCCAGTTTCTGGAAGACACCTTCTTCAAGCAGTGGTACAGGAAGAAGTCTGCATCCTTCAAGAAAAACATGATTTTCATGCAGGACAATGCTCCATCACACGCGTCCAAGTACTCCACAGCGTGGCTGGCAAGAAAGGGTATAAAAGAAGAAAATCTAATGACATGGCCTCCTTGTTCACCTGATCTGAACCCCATTGAGAACCTGTGGTCCATCATCAAATGTGAGATTTACAAGGAGGGAAAACAGTACACCTCTCTGAACAGTGTCTGGGAGGCTGTGGTTGCTGCTGCACGCAATGTTGATGGTGAACAGATCAAAACACTGACAGAATCCATGGATGGCAGGCTTTTGAGTGTCCTTGCAAAGAAAGGTGGCTATATTGGTCACTGATTTGTTTTTGTTTTGTTTTTGAATGTCAGAAATGTATATTTGTGAATGTTGAGATGTTATATTGGTTTCACTGGTAAAAATAAATAATTGAAATGGGTATATATTTGTTTTTTGTTAAGTTGCCTAATAATTATGCACAGTAATAGTCACCTGCACACACAGATATGCCCCTAAAATAGCTATAACTAAAAACAAACTAAAAACTACTTCCAAAACTATTCAGCTTTGATATTAATGAGTTTTTTGGGTTCATTGAGAACATGGTTGTTGTTCAATAATAAAATTAATCCTCAAAAATACAACTTGCCTAATAATTCTGCACTCCCTGTAATGCTCCAGACACGTGCACGCTCCTGAACTTTTGTCACTGCTTTTCAATAATAGATACCAAGAAAATGAAGAAAATTTGATAATAGAAGTAAATTAGAAAGTTGTTTAAAATTGTATGTTCTATGTGAATCATGAAATAAACTTTTGGGTTTCATATCCCTTTAAACATTTATAATTCAGTCAGAGCATGCAATTTAAAAATAAACTTCAATTTACTTATTTTATCACATGTATCTCATTCTCTTAGTATCTGTTGCTGAAAAGCACAGGTAGGTAGGCTCAGAAGCAGGAGCGATAGTCTAGGGTGCACTAACATCTGAATGTCGAATAGCCCAGGTGCGCTAAATCCTTCACATAATAGATATCTATGGTTGTGCACATTACAATTCATGTGTGATTGCTTGAGCACTAAAGTAGCACAAAGCTCCACTTGTAATTACTTCTCTACTGTAAAACAACAGACAGCTAAATCATCTCAATGTGAAATCTATAGTTCTATGCTAGAAATGATCCAATATCTCAAGTCCTTAGTACTTACCCTGATTTATAGGCCTACATAAATATATAGTTCAGTATTATCTAATGGTGATATAATATTAAAAAAATCTTATGACTGCAAAGAGTTGTATAGTATCTCTCTGTAACACTTGAAATCACTATTTTATTAAAAAGAATGCTGCAACCTATTTATTTCTCATACTGATTGTTTTAAGACTATTTATGATGTCCCTCAATAAAAAAAAAATATAAAAAAATCTTATGTACAAGTTACATATCCCTTTAATTTTATTCAAACATTAGACCCAATTTTATCACATTTGTTAAGAAATGTGATAACATTTTACACTTATGTTATCACAGTTAAGATTTCTAATTAGCAACTTTTCCAGGTGACATGATCAGAAGAAAAGTGTGAAAATTAGAATTGTATTAGCAAGATACATGATATTCTACTCACACACACAGCCAAGTACTTATACATTGCTTCATGCCAGAAAAGAAAAAAATGAAGTATTGGAAATGGAAATAGGTTGAGGCGTTGTGTGGGATCAAACCAGATGTTTAATTTAACATAACTCTACCCTATTCAGCACATAAGCAATAGGGTGGGATTCAGGCAAAAAGAAAAATATCTATTTAAAGCAGACTCTTTATACAATTTGGGTAAGAGAATATCAGATGACTTAAAGGGATACTACACCCAAATATTTTGTTTCATGATTCAGATAGAGCACGCAATTTTAAGCAACATTCTAATTTACTCCTATTATCAATTTTTTTTCGTTCTCTTGCTAACTTTATTTAAAAAGCAGGAATGTGAAGCTTAGGAGCCAGCCCATTTTAGGTTCAGTACCATGGATAGTGCTTGCTTATTGGTAACTACATTCAGAAAACCAATAAGCAAGCATAACCCAGGTTCTGAACCAAAAATGGGCCAACTATAAAGCTTTACATTCCTGCTTTTTAAATAAAGCTAGCAAGAGAAGGAAGAAAATTTGATAATAGGAGTAATTTAGAAAGTTGCTTAAATTGCATGCTCTATCTGAATCATAAAAGAAAAAATGTGGGTTTAGTGTCCCTTTAAAGTACTGTAGCTATGGTTGCCACCTAGTTGGTATTTTAGCAGCACCAAGGGTAATTTTATATGTGTGGGCAGTACCAGCAATCTATTGTCTGATTCAGTTTAGTACTGTGGGATGTTGTTCAGTCTCTTGTCTCTATGGTTTCACAGGCTGTCTATTACATTTGACTTATATCTATGGTAAAAGCTTTATAATACAAGCAGTGTGTGTGTATGCTGAGAATCTTGATATATTTGTTGAGATTTAAACCTGTGTGTTGGAAGTGCCAGCCCGCTGTCTTAATTAACAGGATCAGTTCCCCCGTTCCCTAGACACTGGCCATTAGATTTGGATTGTGTGGAACCAGATGTCAGCTTCTGTCTCACTTTGTTTGGGTGTAAGTTCCCAGAAGAGATATTGCATTCAACAAATGTTTCAATTTAATGTAGAAAGAATTTTTTTCCCAACAAAGATGTCAACCTCAAACGAAGATCCTGAGCTTTAGGATGTATATCACTGTGTTTTAGCTAAAAAGATTACAGTGAATTCAAGGTTTCCTCTTTAGCAATTAAAAATGTTTTTTTTTAAAGGAATATAGTAAAGTTGTGGAACTTGCTATCATTATAGGTTGGTATGGCTTATGTATAGTATGTTGTAGTTTCTCACCTGGATTACTTGGGACTAGTGATGTCGTGAATAGTTCGCCGGCAAACATAGCTTGTTCGCGATCGCCGTGGCGGGCGAACATATGCAATGTTCGATCCGCCCCCTATTCGTCATCATTGAGTAATACTTTGACCCTGTACCTCACAGTCAGCAGACACATTCCAGCCAATCAGCAGCAGACCCTCCCTCCCAGACCCTCCTACCTCCTGGACAGCATCCATTTTAGATTCATTCGGAAGCTGCATTCTTAGTGAGAGGAGGGACAGTGTAGCTGCTGCTGATTTAATAGGGAAATCGATAGCTAGGCTAGTGTATTCAGTGTCCACTACAGTCCTGAAGGACTCATCTGATCTCTGCTGTAAGGACAGAACCTCAAAAAGCCCTTTTTAGGGCTAGAACATCAGTCTGCTTTTTTTTTTTCCTGTGTAATCTAATTGCAGTTGCCTGCCTGCCAGCGTGTGTGTCAGGCTCACAGCGTATACTGTGCCCACTTGCCCAGTGCCACCACTCATATCTGGTGTAACAGTAGTGTAGATTTAAAAAAAAACAACAACACTTTTTTGACTGTGTTAAATAATAGCAGTCAGTTTCCTTCACACGTGTGCGTTTTCAGTGCCTGCCTGCCAGGGCACAGTGTCCCCCCAGTGCAACTCATATCTGGTGTAACAGTAGTGTACATTTAAAAAAACAAACACTTTTTTGACTGTGTTAAATAATAGCAGTCAGTTTCCTTCACACGTGTGCGTTTCAGTGCCTGCCAGGGCACAGTGTCACCCCAGTGCAACTCATATCTGGTGTAACAGTAGTGTACATTTTTAAAAAAAATACAATTTTGACTGTAATAGATTGAATAGCAGTTAGTTGTCTGCAAGCGTGTGTGTCATTCCTACAGCGTCTACTCTGCCAACTTCTGCCAGTGCACAGTGCCACTCATATCTGTTGTCACAGTAGCTTGCACGCATAGTACCACTAATCGAAAAAAAAAAATGACAGGCAGAGGCAGGCCACCCCGCAGGGGGCGTCGTGTTCGTGGTGCTGTGATTCCCTTCGGCCCTAGAATAATGCCCAGTGTTCAGAGGCCAAGTACCCCGAACTCGAACAGTTCTGAGGACATAGTTGACTGGCTAACACAGGACACCCAATCTTTTACAGCTTCCGCTCGTTACCTTGACGCACCATCCTCCTCCAGCTTAGCTTCGGGCACCTCTCAAGTTACCATTCGCCCGCCTGCCGCCACCACCAACACTAGCACCACAGCCGCTTCACTTGATTTGTCAGAGGAGTTATTTACATATCAGTTGGAAGAAATGAGTGATAGTGATGCGCAACCATTATTGCCAGAGGATGTAGATAACAGGGATATGTCTCAGTCAGGCAGCATTACACACATGGACGTACGGTGTGATGATGATGATGTTGTACCCGCTGCTGCTTCCTTCATTGAGATGTCAGATACAAGTGAAGCGTTTGATGATAACGATGCGTCTGTGGATGTCACGTGGGTGCCCGCTAGAAGAGAAGAAGAAGAGGGGGAAAGTTCAGATGGGGAGACAGAGAGGAGGAGGAGACGAGTTGGAAGGAGGGGGAGGTCATCGCAAGGAGCTAGTGGCACAGTCAGACAGCATGCATCGGCACCCGGGGTCAGCCAGACAGCACGCCAATCAACGCATGCTGTTGCCACCACCTGAATGCCGTCATTGCAGAGATCAGCAGTGTGGCATTTTTTTTGTGTGTCTGCCTCTGACAACAGTGATGCCATTTGCAACCTGTGCCAAAAGAAACTGAGTCGTGGGAAGTCCAACACCCACCTAGGTACAACTGCTTTGCGAAGGCACATGATCGCACATCACAAACGCCTATGGGATCAACACATGAGTACAAGCAGCACACAAACTCAAAGCCGCCATCCTCCTCCTGGTCCAGCATCTTCAGCCATGTCAATGACTGCTGTCCTCCTTTCCCCCTCTCAACCATCCGCCACTCCGTGTCTCGCCTTGAGCAGGTCCTGCTCATCTGCCCACAGTCAGGTGTCTGTCAAGGACATGTTTGAGCGTAAGAAGCCAATGTCACAAAGTCACCCCCTTGCCCGGCATCTGACAGCTGGCTTGACTGAACTCTTAGCCCGCCAGTTTTTACCATACAAGCTGGTGGAGTCTGAGGCATTCCAAAAATTTGTAGCTATTGGGACACCGCAGTGAAAGGTACCCGGCCGAAATTTCTTTGCACAAAAGGCAATCCCCAACCTGTACTCGATTGTGCAAAAGGAAGTAATGGCATGTCTGGCAGACAGTGTTGGGGCAAGGGTCCATCTGACCACTGATACCTGGTCTGCAAAGCATGGTCAGGGCAGGTATATCACCTACACTGCACATTGGGTAAACCTGCTGATGGCTGCCAAGCATGGTATGCGTGGCTCTGCAGAGGAGTTGGTGACACCGCCACGACTTGCAGGCAGGCCTGCTGCCACCTCCTCTACTCCTCCTACTCCATCCTCTTCCATAACCTCCTCGGCTGAGTCCTCTTCTGCTGCTGCATCTTGCTCCACATCAACGGCACCCCCCCAGCTCCCCAGGTACTATTCCACAACCCGGATACGGCAGTGTCATGCTGTCTTGGGGTTGACTTGCCTTAAAGCAGAGAGTCACACCGGACCAGCACTCCTGTCCGCCCTGAACGCACAGGTGGATCAGTGGCTGACTCCGCACCAACTGGAGATCGGCAAAGTGGTTAGTGACAACGGAAGAAATTTGGTGGCGGCATTGAATTTGGGCAAGTTGACACATGTGCCGTGCATGGCATATGTGTGTAATCTGATTGTACAACGCTTTGTGCATAAGTACCCAGGCTTACAGGACGTCCTGAAGCAGGCCAGGAAGGTGTGTGGCCATTTCAGGCGTTCCTACATGGCCATGGCGCACTTTTCAGATATCCAGCGGCGAAACAACATGCCAGTGAGGCACTTGATTTGCGACAGCCCGACACGTTGGAATTCAACACTCCCAATGTTCGACCGCCTGATCCAACAAGAAAAAGCCGTTAACGACTATTTGTATGACCGGGGTGCTAGGACAGCCTCTGTGGAGCTGGGAATTTTTTTGCCACGTTACTGGACGCTCATGCGCAATGCCTGTAGGCTCATGCTTCCTTTTGAGGAGGTGACAAACCTAGTCAGTCGCACCGAAGGCACCATCAGTGACATCATACCATTTGTTTTCTTCCTGGAGCGTGCCCTGCGAAGAGTGCTGGATCAGGCCGTAGATGAGCGTGAAGAGGAAGAGTTGTGGTCACCATCACCACCAGAAACAGCCTTATCAGCATCGCTTGCTGGACCTGCGGCAACGCTTGAAGAGGATTGTGAGGAAGAGGAGTCAGAGGAGGAATGTGGCTTTGAGGAGGAGGAGGAGGAGGAGGTTGAAGACCAACCACAACAGGCATCCCAGGGTGCTTGTTGTCACCTATATGGTACCCGTGGTGTTGTACGTGGCTGGGGGGAAGAACATACCTTTAGTGAGATCACTGAGGATGAGGAACGGGACATGAGTAGCTCGACATCCAACCTTGTGCAAATGGGGTCTTTCATGCTGTCGTGCCTGTTGAGGGACCCTCGTATAAAAAGGCTGAAGGAGAACGACCTGTACTGGGTGTCCACGCTACTAGACCCCCGGTATAAGCATAAAGTGCCTGAAATGTTACCGAATTACCGCAAGTCGGAAAGGATGCAGCAGTTCCAAAATAAATTAAAAAGTATGCTTTACACAGCGTATAAGGGTGATGTCACAGTACAACAGGAATCTAACAGGGGAAGAGGTGAAAGTAATCCTCCTCCTCCCACGACCACGCTGGCAAGGACAGGACGCTTTACAGACGTGTTGTTGATGGAGGACATGCAGAGCTTTTTAAGTCCTATGCATCACCACAGCCCTTCGGGGTCCACCCTCAGAGAACGACTTGACCGACAGATATCGACACTCTGAGGAGCGATGAACCCCTTGACTACTGGGTGTGCAGGCTTGACCTGTGGCCTGAGCTATCCCAATTTTCAATAGAACTTCTGGCCTGCCCCGCTTTAAGCGTCCTGTCAGAAAAGACCTTCATTGCAGGAGGAGGTATTATCACTGAGAAGAGAAGTCGCCTAGGTCAAAAAAGTCTAGATTACCTCACCTTTATTAAGATGAATGAGGGATGGATCCCGAAGGGACTGACAGTGGGCGATACATTCGACTAAAAAAGGCCTGATGAGATGAGCTGCCTTGGGCTAAAAATGGTCCACACGCTGCTGTATTTTATCTGTGAATGCCGGATGACTTGCGTGACTTATCCGCCACCAACTAGGGTTCAAGCCGCAATGTTTTAGGGCACTTTCTGCCTGGGAAACAAACATCAATTTTTCTGGTTGCTGCTACAGCAGCGGCTGCAACAATACCTAATTTTTCAGGCATGTGTACATGCCTAATTTTTCTTGCCTCTGGTGCTGCACTGTGGTTTCAAAAACCAAACCAAAAAAAGGCACATAACAGGGATTAAACTGATAGGAATAGTACTACTTAACACACCACTCCTATCTGGTGGCACATTAGATTGCACAAGCAGTGCCCCAAATTTGAAGTAGGAGGTCCGACCAAGCATCTTTTTCCATCTCCCGGTTCCTAAAATCGATGCCATATACACGTCCCCTGATAGGGGACGTAACAGGGATTAAACTGCTAAGAATAGTACTACTTAACACACCACTCCTATCTGGTGGCACAGTAGATTGCACGCGCAGTGCCCCAAATTTGAAGTAGGATGACCGACCAAGCATCTTTTTCCATCTCCCGGTTCCTAAAATCGATGCCATATACACGTCCCCTGATAGGGGACGTAACAGGGATTAAACTGATAAGAATAGTACTACTTAACACACCACTCCTATCTGGTGGCACATTAGATTGCATGCACAGTGCCCCAAATTTGAAGTAGGAGGACCGACCAAGCATCTTTTTCCATCTCCCGGTTCCTAAAATCTATGCCATATACACGTCCCCTGATAGGGGACGTAACGGGGATTAAACTGATAAGAATAGTACTGCTTAACACACCACTTCTATCTGGTGGCACATTAGATTGCACGCGCAGTGCCCCAAATTTGAAGTAGGAGGACCGACCAAGCATCTTTTTCCATCTCCCGGTTCCTAAAATCGATGCCATATACACGTCCCCTGATAGGGGACATAACAGGGATTAAACTGATAAGAATAGTACTACTTAACACACCACTCCTATCTGGTGGCACATTAGATTGCACACGCAGTGCCCCAAATTTGAAGTAGGAGGACCGACCAAGCATCTTTTTCCATCTCCCGGTTCCTAAAATCGATGCCATATACACGTCCCCTGATAGGGGACGTAACAGGGATTAAACTGATAGGAATAGTACTACTTAACACACCTTATAATAATGCAGAGAGAGGCAACGCAGAGAGAGGAGTCTAAAGAAGAGGAGTCAGAGGAGGAAGGTGGCTTTGAGGAGGTGGAAGACCAAACACAGCAGGCGTCCCAGGGGGCTTGTTGTCACCTTTCGGGGACCCTTGGTGTTGTACGTGGCTGGGTGGAGGAAGAGACCTTCAATGACATCAGTGAGGACAAGGAACGGGACATGGCTAGCTTGGTATCCAACCTTGTGCAAATGGGGAGTTTGTGCAAATGGACTGTTTGCGGTGCGTTAAATGGGGAGTTTGGTCTGTCACTGTGAAGCGGGCGTAACCCTTACACTACCTGATCGATACAACATCATACCTGATGTTTTAAAGCACGTTATTCCAAACAATTTAGGAATGTTAGGTGATTTATGCCCTTTATGGATTAAAACCTGACTCTGCATCAACTATGTAATTTTCCATTGGAGTTTTGCCATGGATCCCCCTCCGGCATGCCACAGTCCAGGTTTTAGTCCCCTTGAAACAACTTTTCCATCACTATTGTGGCCAGAAAGAGTCCCTTTGGGTTTTAAAATTCGCCTGCCTATTGAAGTCTATGGCGGTTCGCCCGGTTCGCAAACTTTTGCAGAAGTTCGCGTTCGCCGTTCGCGAACCCAAATTTTTATGTTCGCGACATCACTACTTGGGACACAGGAAAGAAAAAGCCCATGGCTTACCCACTAAATTATTCTTAAAAAATAGCAAAATGCAGAAGCAGTTTAAACTTTTGTGATTCAGTAACAGTTCACCATTTTAAAATACTTTCCAATTCACTTCCATTATCTAAAATCGTTTTATTTGCACACTTTCTGAGGAGGCACCAGCTCATTCTGAGCATGTGCAAAAAATAACAACTTTCCAATTCACTTCCATTATCTAAAATGTGCATACATTTTTTTATACACACTTTCTGAGGCACCAGCTCCTACTGAGCATGTGCAAGATTTCACAAAATTTACGTATATGCATTTTGTGATTGGCTGATGACTGTCACATGATGCATTGGGAAGGAAAGTGTAACTAACTGTGGAATTTGTCAGAAAAAAAAATCTGCTACTCGTTTGAAGTTCAAACTAAGTGCTTTTGAATTGTCTTTTAAGTATGTGTTTATTGATTATTATGCAATTCTGCTGTTTTTAGTGGTCCTTTAAGCATGTTCATTAAACCCTCAAAACCGTAAATGAACTGTAGCCAGGGTTACAAGAACGTAACTTGTTTCAGATGAAGTGTGACACAGTGAAGTTTGACAGATAAAGTGCCAACATGAGAGAGACATAGATATAAAAAATAAAACTTCATTATTCAGATATCATTTTAAAATCTCATGAAAAGAAGACCAAGAAAAATTAATAATAGGAGTAAGCTGGGATTTAAAAAAAATAATAAAAATAAACATGAATCATAAAAGTTTAATTTTAACTTTCCTGTGGTTTAAAGAATATTTGTACTTATCAAGATGTTTATGTGAACTGTATTAAATTGCTTTAATCTCTCTATGTCTACATTCTAATGATATACAGCATCTGTAGTCAGTAAAGTTAAGCATTAACACAAATCTCTAAGACGAAAACAATCTCATTTATTGGTGTGGTTTCTACATTTAATAGGATATAAATGTGAAAATTAAACTTCCATGGCTCAGACAGAGGATGCAATTTTAAGAGACTTTCAATTTACGTAAATGATCACATTCATAATTTGTTTTCTTGGTATCCTTTGTTGAAAAGCAAATCTAAGTAGGCTCAGGAGCAGCAAAGCACTACTGGGAGCTAGCTGGCGATTGGTGGCTACCCACCTATGTCTCTTGTAATTGACTCACCAGATGTGTTCAGCTAGCTCCCAATAGCGTATTGTTGTTCTGAGGTCAAACACAAAGTTATCTGCAAGCAACAGTGCAATAATAAAATGCTTTAGCACATTAAATTATTTTCTTTTTGCAGTTTTATGACCTCTTAAAGCAAATTTGAGAAGGCCAAGTTTTAATACAAATAATGTCTATCCATTTTCTGTAGTGCAAGAGATCTCAGTAGAGATTAAAGGTACATAAAAATTGTTATAGTAAGATATATAAATATATTTTTATTTTTTATTTATTTCTTCTTTCCTGCAATTTGTTTCTGAATATTGTGGGCTTTCCAATTTATGTTAAAGGGACACTGAACCCAATTTTTCTCTTTCATGATTCAGAGAGAGCATGCAATTTTAAGCAACTTTCTAATTTACTCCTATTATATTTTTTTCCATTCTCTTGCTATCTTTATTTAAAAAAAGAAGGCATCTAAGCTTTTTGTTTGGTTCAGCTCTGGACAGCACTTTTTTATTGGTGGATGAATATATCCACCAATCAGCAAGAACAACCCAGGTTGTTCACCAAAAATGGGCAGACATCTAAACTTAAATTCTTTCATTTTAAATAAAGATACTAAGAGAATGAAGAAAATTTGATAATAGGAATAAATTAGAAAGTTGCTTAAAATTGCATGCTCTATCTTAATCACGAAAGAAAACATTTGGGTTCAGTGTCCCTTTAAACACGGAATTTCAGATACAGCTATATTCCACAGTCATTGGTTGCCCACTCTAGTAAACCATTTATAACCATTCCTAATTGGCCTCAGCAGAAAAGGTAACCTAAGTTACAACATGGCGGTGCCCACTACTTTATGGATATTAAAAGGACACTGAACACAAATTTTTTATTTTGTGATTCAGATAGAACATGCAATTTTAAGCAACTTTCTAATTTACTCCTATTATAAAATGTTCTTCATTCTCTTGGTATCTTTAGTTGAAATGCAAGAATGTAAGTTTAGATGCCGGCCCATTTTTGGTGAACAACCTGAGTTGTTCTTGCTGATTGGTGGATAAATTCACCCACCAATAAACAAGTGCTGCCCAGGGTCTGAACCAAAAAATAGCTTAGATGCCTTCTTTTTCAAATAAAGATAGCAAGAGAACGAAGAAAAATTGATAATAGGAGTAAATTAGAAAGTTGCTAAAAATTGCATGCTCTATCTGAATCATGAAAGGAAACATTTGGGCTCAGTGTCCCTTTAATGTCACCTTATTTTTTAAATATTTAAACAACTAATATATTTTTAAAAAATACATTTACAAATTATTCTCAGGCTAATCTTTGTTCTGAATACATTATTCAAGCTATGATTTATTTAGTGTTTAATGTCCCTTTAAATTGTATTATTAAGGGTGATTATGAAAAAAATGTAAACCTCTAGTGCTACTGAAAAGGTTGAAAAAAATGATAGTAAATAATCGTACAAGCAAACCTTATAGTGTCTCAGACAGAAGAGGGGCACATATTCCCCTGAGACCCCAGTAAAAACAACTAGCAAAGTAAGGCACATAAAGCAAATAATGCTATTTAAATAATATTCTCATGTGACTTATATTTTGCTGTCTTTTGTACTGGGTCTACTGTATCTGACTGCTTGGATCTTGATTTACATAGGAGAATATCTCATGTCACCTGTAATTCACAATGCACATCATTATTTCTTATTTTGATTGTCAGGAGTTCTCATATGAGACAAATATATAGACATGTTTAATCCTCTTTTAACCTTATTTAAAGGGATAGGAAAGTCAAACTAAAACTTGCAGGATTCAGATAGAGTATGCAATTTTAAGACACTTTTCAATTCATTTCTATTTTCAAATTTGCTTCGTTCTCTTGGTATCCCTTGCAGAAAAAAAGAATATGCACATATCCTACACTAGTGAAAGCTAGCTGCTGATTGGTGCCTGCACACACTTGTCTCTTGTGATTGGCTAACTAGATGTGTTCAGCTAGCTGCCAGGTCAGTAGTGCAATGTTGTTCCTTCAGCAAAGGATAACAATATAATGAAGTAAATTTGATAATAGAAGTATATTGGAAAGTTGTTTAAAATGATATGTTCTATCCAAATAATGAAAGAAAATTTTGGGGATTGCTGTCCCTTTAAGATATTGTAAAACAAAATTAGAAGTGAACTAAATATTGAATTTGACAGATCTGTTTTCTTTCCAATATCTAAAGCTTTTAGAGATTATTTTAAAACATTCTCTAATACAACATGTGAGGTCACGGGAAGAAATAATGGCAGCAAAAAATAAAGATATTCTGGCTAAACAAAACACCAAATACCAAAAAGGTATGCAAATGATCACTGGAAATCTCATACGTAATCTAGAGGTGAGAAACATATATATGCAAAACCGTACAGAGATTGTTTCATTATGTCTACAATTAGAATGTATCAATAGTTTAAATAAATATTCTAATTATGTGTAGGCTGTTTAAATGAGATGTATTACAAAAAAAATCCCTCTTGCTAAATTAAAGGGACACTACAGCCAAAATTGGAATCCACATGGCTGTATTTCAGTTTTGAATAGAAGCATGTTTGTGATATACATTTATTAGCAAAAATGCTTCTAATAACAGTTATAGCTGTTTCAATATTGTATTTAAATATGCACTGTGCACCAGCATTTTAAACACAGCACTTGCACAGAGAGCCTTAGGTGTTTGAACAATCTGTTAATGACTCAGTTTGTTAATTGATGACATGATAAAAGCCCCACTGTCATTCTGAGCAGCTGCAATAATTAAAATGCTGGTGCACTGAGAATAACGAAGCTTCACATTCACGTGCAGAGAATAATGTTAGCACTAAAACAGTCATAACTTTTACTGGAAGCATTTTTGACAATACATGTACATTGCAAATATGTATCTATGTAATTCACCTATATGTGCATTTAAATATTTACCAGAATGTCCCTTTAAGTATGCCTAATGCGCAGAGAAATAGAATACACAGGTGGATTCAAAATGTAGCTTTATATAAGAAATATATTACCTGCAGTATGTCTTGTGCCTTAGGGTCTATTCTTTAGCTGTTTTCTGAGGAGCAGGATACACTAGGACACAACTGCTACAGGACCCAGATGTAACAGAAACGCAAACTTATCACTGGATGTCATGAAGGGTATGGAAATCCCACCAGTCCTTGTATGGTATAGAAGTGGTAAGGGAGTCACAATTACACAATTCACTATCTCACATGCACTTTGCTTATCACAGAAGTTAACTGTGTCAAACATTCCTTGATTGGTCCTGTTGCCCTGCAATCCACATTAAGGGTATCTAAGATCTTGTTTTATTTTAAAAAAAAGTCTGAGCCAACAGGGTGCCTGTTTTATTAACTTCAATGGAACTACACACAGTTATTTCTTCACTGTGTCCTAATAGATGCATCAAGGAAATGATTTGCAAAATATAATGTTCTGTCTACTTTTTCCAGAACTAAACTTAACATTCTGCTCTGTTCATACTGAAAAATATACAAGTGGCGAATTTGTATTAAAGGGACAGTATACTATAAAATTGTTGTTCGCTTAATGCGTTTCCAATTACTTTTTTTTTAGCATCGGCAGAGTAAAAATGTATGAGATGTGCTTTGTAAAGTGGATTATTGGAACCAAATTAGAGGGGAGTAAACTGTCCCTTTAACTAAGGCTTTTTTCAATGATAAAATATTTACGTCTCATTTTGTAGTATCTGAGATAAAATGCAGCAGAAGCAGTTCATGGTCATTTTTATTGTAGAGGTTTATTTTATATACAAAATATATACATAGAGCTTTCTACGCTATATATTAAATGTATAGAAAAATGTTGTCATTGTTAAGATGCTTCAATTAAAATATTTAGGGCTAGATTACAAGTTGAGTGCAAAATATTGCTTCTGCGAAAGCGATATTTGAGCTCAACTTAGTAATACCAGCGCACACAAATGTGCACGGAAGCATTGCGCTCACGAGAGAACGCTTCAATGGGCTCCAATCCGAGCCTCGTTCTCATGTCGTCAGTTAATTTTTTGAGCGCTAACTGCTACCACAAGCTTGTAGTAACAATAACCAGTCACTTGTAATAGCTGGTTGTTTATCGTGCTCCCGTAAATGGGCGAATTTGCCCGTTTGCGGGGGTGCAATAAATTAGCGTTCCACTTCTAGCCCTTAACCATCTTTTAATATTCCGTACTCAAGGTCACGCAAACGTTAACAGATGATGCACTATAGGTTGCCCAAAATATTTAGAAAATAAGTGTTTTAGACTTAAATGGGTAGACAGGGAAAAAATTAAATGAGCATGGGTGCATTTCAATTTCAAATACGCATTTTTGCAGTATACTTCCTTTTGCAAAAACGCTTCTAGTAAAAGTTATTACTGTTTTTCTGAAGCATACGCACATATCCTGTGAAGGCATGTGCACAACTATTCAAGCACCCAGGGCCGCCATCAGGTGGTGAATAGGGTGACTCCTGTTAGGGGCCCAGTGTTTTTACATTTTGGCAGCCACCAAAAGGCGCTACAGCAGAGTGCTATTGAGCGTGGGAAATGTCATTACAAGGAGTAAAGTATAAGCATTTGAGAGGATTTCTGAGTGTGCACTAAACCCCTATGCACAGTGTGAAACACACTTGGCACTTTGTTTGTACAGTGTGCACCTGAGTCAGACGGAAGATCACTTTCATTTGCAGAGTAGGTAGGACTTACTTAGTAAATGTTTCATATTTGTTTGTGCAATTTCAGATTGTAACTTCAGTGTGCTAGTTGTGTGGTGGGGGCCAGGGGGCCATAAAAACACATTTTTTTTTAGCAATTTGCAGCAGTATATTTATTATTATTTGACAATGCTGTAGAAATTCTATATTTTAAACCATGCAGAAATGCTTCCTCCTCATTACACAAATAGTAGGTACACTTTTGGCAAATATGATTTTATTTTTATTGTTATATATATATATTACATTCCAGTTTACAGCCTCTTTATGCAAGGATTTTCCAGATACCAGTAGGCATTTATCTAAGATTTTTACAGGCTAAGATTGCTCAGTGTTTGAAATGAGACAGGTTAACTTTATACTGTTTTCAATTTATACTACAGCTGACTTAATTTTGAAATACATACAAACAAGTCTAAATCCTGCATTTAACCAGATTTAATGGTATGAGCCCTAGTGCCACAGCGTATGGTTCCACCAAGACCATATAGAGTACAGTATTTTAAAAATTCATAAGTACAGCTGACAGATGGGAACATTTGTACACCAGATATGAAGTGATGCTCTTGGTTGGGGAAACATACTGTATGTCAACCTTTCAAAAGTACTTTTCTTCATCTACCCATTCTGACAGATCAATACTGTACAATTTTGAATTCATAAAAGTATTTTTGTTTGCCCATTTACAAATATGATTCTTTTAAAAAGTGGTCTCTTAATTTCTGCAATTTTTTTATCATACATGTCACACACTGTTGATTTAGGAGATGGCAATGTGCAGAAATTTTACCTCCTGTGAGTGTTTCTGTTGGTGTCTGTGTTTATGTCTTTGTGCTTTTGTTTGTGTCTCTATGAGTGTGTATGTATGTTTTTTTTCTGTGGATCTATCTGTCAGGGTTTGTGTTTCTGTCTTTGTGCATTTTCTGTGGATGTCTGTGTGAGGGTATGTGTGCGTGTACAGTATGTCTTTGTGTGTTTTCTGTGGATGTCTGTGTGTGTGTGTTTTCTGTGAGTGTGTATGTCTTTGTGTGTTTTTTGAGGTTTTCTCTGTGAGTGTTTCCTTGGATGTATGTGCAAGTTTGTGTTTGATTTTGTGTGTGTGTGTGTGTGTGTCCATTGTCTGTTCCTTTTTAGGACATTTTGACCTTACTACTGATTATTCACATCTTTCTACAGACTTATGAGACCTTTCTGGAAGACACCAATCCACCACTTAAACTTAAATTATTGTTTAAGCAGTTCAGGGCCCTTCTTTTCAGCCTCTGCATGCTGTTGTCATCATATAGTTGGCATCTTCCTTGACAAAAAGATAATCAGAATTCCATATTTTGTCTTGTAAATCTTCTTTTTTGACAAAACTGTAGTCTACCTTAGACTTCCCGTAGACTTGTCAGGTCAATGTAAACAAGTGCTTAGTGTTTGTGTCTGAGATTGTTTGTGTGTTTCTTTATGTGTCTGCTAGAGTGTCTATATGTGAATCCTTATGTGTGCGTGTGTGTTTCAGTGTATGAGTGTGTCTCTGTGTTACTACCTTTACAACATTTCCAAGTTTGACTACACTTAATAAAGTTCATATACATTTTAGTCACTTGGTGAAACATTGCACATGTCAAAATGGTGGTGGTGGTGGAGGGGGGGAGCTGATCAATGGTTAAGTAAGGGGTCCCAAAATTTCTAGTGGTGGCCCTGCAAACACCACACCTTCTTAGAGAGCTGGTAGTGGTGTTTATTACTTCTGACAATGTAATTTGTATTATACAAGACACTGCTGACCCTCTGAGAAGGTTTGGTGTTTGAATAGTGGTGCACAGGCCCTCACAGAATATGTGCGTATGCTGCAGAAACATTGTAATAACTTTTAATAGAAACATTTTTGTTAATGGAAATATAATGCAAAAAATGTTTCTATTCCAAACTGAAGTGCAACCATGCATTTTTCATTTTTGACCTTTCTATCCCTTTTAAAATTAAAAGTGTCACCATGTAAATATACCTCTCTACTACACATTTTTACTACACATTTTTTTGAAGGGGAAATAGGGAAAGGAATGAAATATGCATAAAGATTTATAAACAGATTAATTTTATATTTTGTGAATTTTTTAAGGTGTCCTGAAGTCATGTTTTAATATGTTGCTTATTTTCATTTGTCAACTTATCTGTAAGTTTCACATTTTTAAATAATTTTGTTTGTCATTTTATATTTCTCCTATCCTAATAAAAAGGGTTAAAATAATAATATATATATATATAATGTTATGTAGCTATGATCTGTCATAAGATCCTTTAACGCCTTTCTCTCATTTTGAGTCAAAGTAAAACAATTTAAATTAAATAAATTTAGAGACAATTTGACTAAAAATGAGAGAAAGGCGTTAAAGAATCTTATGACAGATCATAATGTAGTATATAGAGCGGCAGACAAGGGATGTGGAATCGTCATTCAGGACAGATCCACCTACCTTGAAGAGGCCAAAAACTTATTAGGTGATACAAATACATATTTAATCCTACATCACAGTACAAAAAAGAATTGCGGGAACTCCTTATTGGAGCTAAACAAGAAGGAATCTTAAATATTAATGAATTCAATTATATCTATAAAGCATATCCTAAGATTGCCTGTTTTTATCATTTACCCAAAATCCACAAAGATGCCAATAAACCTCCAGGCAGACCAGTTCTGTCGGGTATTGGCTCTTTGTGTTATTTACAACCCCTAGTATCTACAACCAGATCATATGTAAGAGATACAGTGGATATAATAAATAAATTAGAAGGAATTACTTGGAGAGAGGATTATATGTGGATAACCTATGAGGTATCCACTCTTTACACCAGCATCCTGCATGAAAATGGTCTAGCTAGGGTTAAAGTGGGATGTCAAAAAAGTGATCTCCCCACAACTCAAATAGACATTTTAATAGACTCAATGCATTTTATTCTCAACCACAATTATTTCCTATTTGAAGATGTATTTTATAAACAGATACAGGGGACTGCCATGGGGACTACGTTTGCACCTTCTTATGCCAACTTATATATGGCAGATCTTGAAGAAAACCATATATGGGCAAACAATCCCCATGGCAGCCATATAATTCATTTTCATAGATACATTGATGATATTGTAGTAATTTGGCAAGGAGACACAAACAGCGTGGAAGAATTTACCAAATATATTATTAACAACAATTATAATCTTAAGTTTACACACAATTTATCAAATGTATCAATAGATTCTTTAGATTTAACTTTATTTGTAAATAATGAAAATAATACAGCTGCAGTAAAAAATTACAGGAAACCTACAGAACGGAATGGACTCCTTAATGCTCATAGTGGCCATTTGAAAACATTGGAAAAATAATATTCCAATGGGCCAATATCAACGGATAAAACGAAATTGCACAAAGGAGACAGATTATGAAAAAGAAGCAACTATTTTATCAGCAACATTTAGTGAAAAGGGTTACAGCAAAGAACTTCTGTCTGAAGCTAAAGATAAAGTAGATAAAATGGATAAAAAGAAAAGCACAAGCACTTTATAAACAGATTCAAAACCTAAATTCATAACTAAATACAATATAGCACATCACCAGATAAGAGGGATTCTAAATAAACACTGACAAGTGTTATTACTAGATCCAATCTTAAAAAACGTTTTAGGTCCAACTCCTGAAATTCGCTTTAGAAAAAATAGAGATATAAAAAAACCACTTAGCACCAACCAAAATAAAAAATATAGCCAAAGGAAGATATACCCATTGGTTTAGAAATGCTCCAGGTTTATATGGTTGTAAAGTAAAAAACTGTGTGATGTGCCCTCAGATTAGTAAAAATCATACCCTTTTCTATAACTATGATAAAAGTAAAGAATTTAAGTGTAAGAATAGATGCACTTGCGCGAAAACACACGTAGTATAACAATTGTCTTGTTCGTGCAATTTTATTTACATTGGGAGAACAAAAAGAAAAATAAAATACAGATTTAGAGAGCATCTTAACAATATAGAAAGCGGATTAGAAACTCACAGTGTATCAGCTCATTTTAAATTCTTTCATAAACAAGATCCCACAAGTCTGGAAATTAAAATTGTTGAGTGGATACCCATTGATAAGTGGGATACCAACAGACTTTTAAAATTGAGATAACAAGAAACCTATTGGATCAAAACATTAAATAGCTTACAACCCAATGGTCTCAATGTAGACATACAAGCTTTTTTTTTACTTAAAATAGAGAATGGTTCATTCATGTCCTAAATATACAGATGAACTTAATATAATTAATAATATGAATATTCATGTAACAGAAATTGTTCAATCACTATGGATACAATAATTTTATTCCTGTTGCTTATTAGACGTATCGTTATTATGTTCTATATATTTTCTAATGCCAATGATGATGTTTTTTAATATTAACAATGAGGATTTATTTAATCTTTTTAACATTGTAGTTTTAGGTTATGGTGCAAGATATTGCTATCACATAGAGTGTGGCCATGTATCAATTACATATTTAGTTTTATTATAGAAATTGTACACAGATTATTTTTAGTCTAAGAATGTTCGTTCTCTACTTTTCAGCCCATGGATGCAATATATTGGAGGCTATAATATTTTTACAAAAAAGGTGTTTAAATACTATGTGAAAAAACATATAACATAATAACGTAATTCTTATAACTACTCCTTTAATTTATAACTGGCTCAGCACTTACAAAGTATCAAACCTGCTGTTAGCTTTTTTTGACATACCGTGAATTATCATGACATCACCAGGCTGTTAACAAAAGAAGGAACATTTGATTGGGCATTGTATTTCCAATCAGATTCTCCCTTAGAGCCATACGTCCACATCCGGTTTAGGGCTTTAAAAGCATAGAATACGAACACATGTTTATACTCTTGAAAAAGTTCCTGTGTTTAAGGAATGAAACGTACGTCGAGTTTTAAACTATTTTAAACAGAATTATCCCCTGTGAAGCTTTGTTAGCTGGCAGTGTGTTGTGAGCTACGATATAGCTAAGGGGTTTCTATGTGCTATATACCTGACTGGCTTATATTGTATTAAATTTGCATTGCCCTATGGCTAGGCAAGGTGTGCTCTCAATCTACAGGTTCCACCTGCTGTAGCCTTCTTGATTAAATATACATTGCCCGTACTTGTACTTGTTTTAATCAATAAAACGCTTATAACCACAGAAGCTACTCTTTTCTTTGGACGTTTGCATAAGGATTCAACTTTACCTATGTGCTTACTTTCATCTACTATCTTGTGACTTGTGAGTAGCCTGCAGAATATATAGAGGGCTTACCGAGCATATAATCTACACTTAGATCTGTGTTTGCGCTTCTCTCATTCTTTCTTATAAAAGTCTTGGAATAGACTGTCCCTTTAAATGTGTCATTTCAAAACACAATATTTTATGTTTCACTAAAGTCTTAAAATATTTAGGGGTAGATTTATTAAGCAGTGGATGCTGCTTTCTATGCCCATCATTTCAGGCTTGCCTGAAATGGAAGTTAAGAAGCATCGTTCGTGGCGGACTGAAATCATCCCCGATCCGATCGGGATGATTGACACCCCCTAGCGTCCGATTGGCCACCGGTGAGCAGGGGGCAGCATTGCACAAGCATTTCACTAGCGTATGCTGTCGACATTTAGCTAGGTCGAGCGGACATGATTCGATTCATGTCCGCTCGACCTTTACTAAATTTACCCCTTAGTGAGAAATAGACACGTGCATTTGGAGGTTTCATTCACCTCTAGAGGCGGCTCTTCATGCCACTTGGCTATTTTCATTGTCACTTATATCCTTATGCAACATCAATTAACTAAAATCTGAATTTGCACATATTTTACTGCGTTGCACGAAAACAGCTGAGCGACACGAAGAGCAAACGTCTTCCATGCTCAGGTGAAAGAAACCTCCAAATGAACATATCTAGTGTGAAATATCTTATACTGATCTTTATTTTATGTTAACCTTCTGAAAAGGCCAAGATACCTATGCAAGTAAACTATAGCCAATGGCAAATGTAAGAGATTACTGATTAAATAACTGTGATTGGTCGATTTAAATGCAAGTCTTTAAAGAGACATGAAACACTGTTAGCTTATAATATAAAATGTGTTATGTGCAGTATACTCAGCCCCACTTAGACTCTGTACTGTCACCCACTATGAAATGTTTGACAGTGTGCCCTTGGGGTCTGTCCTCTCAGGGGTCTTATGTTGGAATTATGTGACAAACATTCCTGCTACAGATTACCTCCCGTATGTTAACAGTCGGAAAATACACGTTAACATGCTTAACTTTTTATAATAGAGTTGACATAGTTTGCTTAATTTACAAGACAATCTCTAAGGAATTGCTGAAAGATACTCATAATCAATTAAAGGGACATGAAACACAATTTTTTTCTTTTATGATTCAGGCAGAGCATACAAATCTACACAACTTTCCAATTTACTTATAGGGGCCGATTTATTAAAGTGCGGACGGACATGGTACAATGTAGCGTATTATGTCTGCGGCACATCAATAAATGCAGATAGCATATGCTCCTGGCATTTATCATTGCACCAGCAGTTCTTGTAAACTGCTTGTACAATGCCGGCCAATGCAGATTTGCAGCCAATTGGCTGCTAGCAGGGGGTGTCAATCAGCCCGAGGATCGGGTGGATTGATGTCCGCAACCTCAGAAGCAGCGGACCAGTTATGGAGCAGCGGTCTTTAGACAGGGGCATCAAGCTCCATTTGGTGCTTGATAATTCGGCCCCATATTATCATTTTTGCTTAATTCTCTTCTTCATTTTCGTTTTTTGAAGGAGCAGCAATGCTCTACTGGGAGCTAGCTGTACACATTTAGGAAGCCAATGACAAAAGGCATATATGTGCAGCGACCAATCAACAGCTAGAGTAATGCTGCTCCTGAGCCTATGTAGATATGCTTTTCAACAAAAGATACCAAGAGAATGACGCAAATAATAGAAGTAAATTGGAAAGTGGTTTAAAATTACACACCCTATCTGAATCATGAAGGTTTAATTTTTCATTTACTGTCCCATTATGCAGAAAATAATTATCCCATAAATATCAGGAAGTAACCTTAATGGGATATAAACCCCAACAGTTTTATTCTGTGATTCAGACAGAGCATAACATTTTAAAAAAGTTTCCAATTTATTTCTATTATCAAATTTGCTTCATTCCCATGATATTTTGTGTTGAAGAGATACCTAGGTAGAAATCTAGAGAACTATAAGGCAGGAAATTGTGCTGCCATCTAGTGCTCTTGCAAATGGATAACATTCTTACAAAACTGCTGCCATATAGTGCTCCAGAAATGGGCCGGCTCCTAAGCTTATGTTCCTGCTTTTCACACATGCACACTCCTGAACTCACTTAGGATTACTCTTTAAGAAAGGATACCAACGGCTAGATTTAGAGTTGGGCGGTAGCCGTCAAAACCAGCGTTAGAGGCTCCTAACGCTGGTTTTTACCACCCTCTGGTATTTGGAGTCAGTCAGGAAAGGGTCTAACGCTCACTTTCCAGCCGCGACTTTTCCATACCGCAGATCCCCTTACGTCAATTGCGTATCCTATCTTTTCAATGGGATCTTTCTAACGCCGGTATTTAGAGTCGTGTCTGAAGTGAGCGTTAGAAATCTAACGACAAAACTCCAGCCGCAGAAAAGAGTCAGTAGTTAAGAGCTTTCTGGGCTAACGCCGGTTTATAAAGCTCCTAACTACTGTACTCTAAAGTACACTAACACCCATAAACTACCTATGTACCCCTAAACCGAGGTCCCCCCACATCGCCGCCACTATATTTAAATTTTTTAACCCCTAATCTGCCGCTCCGTACACCGCCGCCACTTACGTTATCCCTATGTACCCGTAATCTGCTGCCCCTAACACCGCCGACCCCTATATTATATTTATTAACCCCTAATCTGCCCCCACAACGTCGCCGCCAGCTACCTACAATAATTAACCCCTAATCTGCCGACCGGAGCTCACCGCTAGTATAATAAATGTATTAACCCCTAATCAGCCTCACTCCCGCCTCAATAACCCTATAATAAATAGTATTAACCCCTAATCTGCCCTCCCTAACATCGCCGACAGCTAACTTCAAGTATTAACCCCTAATCTGCTGACCGGAGCTCACCGCTACTCTAATAAACGGATTAACCCCTAAAGCTAAGTCTAACCCTAACACTAACACCCCCCTAAGTTAAATATAATTTAAATCTAACGAAATAAATTAACTCTTATTATATAAATTATTCCTATTTAAAGCTAAATACTTACCTGTAAAATAAATCCTAATATAGCTACAATATAAATTATAATTATATTGTACCTATTTTAGGATTAATATTTATTTTACAGGCAACTTTGTAATTATTTTAAACAGGTACAATAGCTATTAAATAGTTAATAACTATTTAATAGTTAAACTAGTTAAAATAATTACAAAATTACCTGTAAAATAAATCCTAACCTAAGTTACAATTAAACCTAACACTACACTATCATTACATTAATTAAATACAATACCTACAATTATCTACAATTAAACCTAAGACTACACTATCAATAAATTAATTAAATACAATACCTACAATTAAACCTAACACTACACTATGAATAAATAAATTAAATAAAATACCTACAAATAAATGAAATAAACTAACTAAAGTACAAAAAATAAAAAAGAACTAAGTTACAAAAACTAAAAAAATATTTACAAACATTAGAAAAATATTACAACAATTTTAAACTAATTACACCTACTCTAAGCCCCCTAATAAAATAACAAAGCCCCCCAAAATAAAAAAATGCCCTACCCTATTCTAAAATAAAAATAGAAAAGCTCTTTTACCTTACCAGCCCTGAAAAGGGCCCTTTTCGGGGCATGCCCCAAATAATTCAGCTCTTTTGCCTGTAAAAAAAAAACATACAATACCCCCCCCAACATTACAACCCACCACCCACATACCCCTAATCTAACCCAAACCCCCCTTAAATAAACCTAACACTAAGCCCCTGAAGATCTCCCTACCTTGTCTTCACCACACCGGGTCCCGATCTGTCCAGAAGAGCCTCCGAAATCTTCCTCCAAGCCCAAGCGGGGGCTGAAGAGTGACGTCCATCATCCAGCTGAAGTCTGGATCCAACCGGCAAATGAAGAAGTCCATCTTCGGGAAGAAATCTTCATCCTATCCGGGCAGAAGAGGACATCCGGACCGGCGACCATCTAGATCCAAGCGGCATCTTCTATCTTCATCCGATGAGGAACGGCTCCATCTTGAAGACCTCCAGCGCGGACCGATCCTCTTCTTCCGACGTCCAACTGAAGAATGAAGGTTCCTTTAAGGGACGTCATCCAAGATGGCGTCCCTCGAATTCCGATTGGCTGATAGGATTCTATCAGCCAATCGGAATTAAGGTAGGAAAATTCTGATTGGGTGATGGAATCAGCTAATCAGAATCAAGTTCAATCCGATTGGCTGATCCAATCAGATTGAGCTCGCATTCTATTGGCTGTTCCGATCAGCCAATAGAATGCCATCCAAGATGGCGTCCCTCGAATTCCAATTGGCTGATAGGATTCTATCAGCCAATTGGAATTAAGGTAGGAAAATTCTGATTGGCTGATGGAATCAGCCAATCAGAATCATGTTCAATCCGATTGGCTGATCCGATCAGCCAATCAGATTGAGCTCGCATTCTATTGGCTGATCGGAACAGCCAATAGAATGCGAGCTCAATCTGATTGGCTGATTGGATCAGCCAATCGGATTGAACTTGATTCTGATTAGCTGATTCCATCAGCCAATCAGAATTTTCCTACCTTAATTCCGATTGGCTGATAGAATCCTATCAGCCAATCGGAATTCGAGGGACGCCATCTTGGATGACGTCCCTTAAAGGAACCTTCATTATTCAGTTGGACGTCGGAAGAAGAGGATCGGTCCGAGCTGGAGGTCTTCAAGATGGAGCCGGTCGTCATCGGATGAAGATAGAAGATGCCGCTTGGAAGAAGATGGTTGCCGGTCCGGATCTACTCTTCTGCCCGGATAGGATGAAGACTTTGGAGCCTCTTCTGGACCTCTTCAGCCGTCGCTTGATAGAAGACTTCAGCCGGATGATGGATGTCTAGCCCCCACTTGGGCTTGGATGAAGATTTCGGAGCCTGGAACGATCGGTGATACCTGGCATGGTGAAGACAAGGTAGGAAGATCTTCAGGGGCTTAGTGTTAGGTTTATTTAAGCTGGGTTTGGGTTAGATTAGGGGTATGTGGGTGGTGGGTTGTAATGTTGGGGGGGGTATTGTATGTTTTTTTTTTACAGGCAAAAGAGCTGAATTCTTTGGGGCATGCCCCGCAAAGGGCCCTTTTAAGGGCTGGTAAGGTAAAAGAGCTTTGAACTTTTGTAATTTAGAATAGGGTAGGGCATTTTTTTATTTTGGGGGTCTTTGTTATTTTATTAGGGGGCTTAGAGTAGGTGTAATTAGTTTAAAATTGTTGTAATTTTGTTCTAATGTTTGTAAATATTTTTTTATTTTTTGTAACAGTTCTTTTTTATTTTTTGTACTTTAGTTAGTTTATTTAATTGTATTTATTTGTAGGAATTGTATTTAATTTATTTATTGATAGTGTAGTGTTAGGTTTAATTGTAGATAATTGTAGGTATTTTATTTAATTAATTTATTGATAGTTTAGTGTTAGGTTTAAATGTAACTTAGGTTAGGATTTATTTTACAGGTAATTTTGTAATTATTTTAACTAGGTAACTATTAAATAGTTATTAACTATTTAATAGCTATTGTACCTGGTTAAAATAATTACAAAGTTGCCTGTAAAATAAATATTAATCCTAAAATAGCTACAATATAATTATAATTTATATTGTAGCTATATTAGGGTTTATTTTACAGGTAAGTATTTAGCTTTAAATAGGAATAATTTATTTAATAAGAGTTAATTTATTTCGTTAGATTTAAATTATATTTAATTTAGGGGGGTGTTAGGGTTAAAGTTAGACTTAGCTTTAGGGGTTAATAAATGTATTAGAGTAGCGGTGAGCTCCTGTCGGCAGATTAGGGGTTAATACTTGAAGTTAGGTGTCGGCAATGTTAGGGAGGGCAGATTAGGGGTTAATACTATTTATTATAGGGTTATTGAGGTGGTGTGAGGCGGATTAGGGGTTAATACATTTATTATAGTAGCGCTCAGGTCCGGTCGGGCGATTAGGGGTTAATAAGTGTAGTTAGGTGGAGGCGACGTTGGGGGCGGCAGATTAGGGGTTAATAAATATAATATAGGGGTCGGCGATGTTAGGGCAGCAGATTAGGGGTACATAGGGATAATGTAGGTGGCGGGGGTGTACGGAGCGGCAGATTAGGGGTTAAAAATAATATGCAGGGGTCAGCGATAGCGGGGGCGGCAGATTAGGGGTTAATAAGTGTAAGGTTAGGGGTGTTTAGACTCGGGGTACATGTTAGAGTGTTAGGTGCAGACGTAGGAAGTGTTTCCCCATAGGAAACAATGGGGCTGCGTTAGGAGCTGAACGCGGCTTTTTTGCAGGTGTTAGGTTTTTTTTCAGCTCAAACAGCCCCATTGTTTTCTATGGGGGAATCGTGCACGAGCACGTTTTTGAAGCTGGCCGCGTCCGTAAGCACCGCTGGTATCGAGAGTTGCAGTGGCGTTAAATTATGCTCTACGCTCCCTTTTTGGAGCCTAACGCACTGAAAACCCAGCCATTCTGTGAACTCTAAATACCAGCGGTATTTAAAAGGTGCGGGGGGAAAAAAGCATGCGTAGCTAACGCACCCTTTTGGCCGCCAAACTCTAAATCTAGCCGCAAGAGAACTAAGCAAAATTTATAAAATAAGCAAATTGGAAAGCTGTTTAAAACTTTGTGATCTATCCAATACATTTAAGTTTAATTTTGACTTTACTGTCCCTTTAAATACTTAACTTTCATTTCCTGCAAAAAATAAAAGTTTTGTTAATGCAATATTTCCTAAAATCAATCCCCTATTACTCTTGCACACCTTGCACTACCTTAGATGTTCTTCTCCCCACTTGGCAGCTGTTAGAAACTTTAACCCTTGCTTCTATTGAGACTAAAGGTGCACGCTCACTCATGCATGTAAGACTGCTGCTTCCTATTGACAGACTTAAATCATCCTGGACTGCTTCATTTAGGATGAGTGACAAGCCATGTTCTTGTGCAATTGGTCATATGAAAACAGAGGCCGGGCTGAACAAACATTTGATTATGCTATGTTATATACAGGCAGTGGATGCCGCCTTGGAAAACCTGTATATGGGCAACAGGTTCCCTGGCTGGCAACATTTTCTACCAATGTTTTAAATTGGTGGGGCTATGCATTAAAGGCACAGTCTACACCAAAATGTTTATTGTTTAAAAATGTAGATAATCCCTTTATTACCCATTCCCTAGTTTGCATAACCAACACAGTTATATTAAAACACTTTTTATCTCTGTGATTACCTTGTATCTAAGCCTCTGCAGATTGCCCCCTTATCTCAGTTCTTGTGACAGACATGAATTTTAGCCGATCAGTGCTGACCTATAAATAACTTTACGGGAGTAAGCACAATGTTATCCACCAGGAGAAGACAAAGAACACCTCAGACTGTGCTGGTGAACGCGTTAGCGGTTCCGTAGGAGTTCAGTATAATATATCTGTTCCCTCCGTTTGCCCTTCTTCCCAGGGTCATAGCAGCGGGCCTCGGCAATCCTAATTGCTCCAGATTGACCTTGCAGGACTTGGTTTGCGGATCTGGTGAAGATATCATCCTCTACTCTGTAGAGGTTGCCTCTGAGGGTGGACCTTGTACTTCAAGGCCCATTTCCTTTATTAAAATCTAGATTCTCTGAGGCTGTCTGCGTGGAGACTGAACGATCTAAAAGAGGTTTTTCAGATAGGGTCATTGACTCTCTGATCCAGGCTCATAAGCTTGTGACATGTAGGCCTCTATTTATCAAGGTCTGGCGGACCTGATCCAACAGTGCGGATCAGGTCCGCCAGACCTCGCTGAATACGGAAAGCAATATGCTCTCCATATTCAGCATTGCACCAGCAGCTCACAAGAGCTGCTGGTGCAATGCCGCCCCCTGTAGACTCGCGGCCAATAGGCCGCCAGCAGGGGGGTGTCAATCAACCCGATCGTACTTGATCGGGTTGATTTCCGGTGATGTCTGTCCGCCTGCTCAGAGCAGGCGGACAGGTTATGGAGCAGCGGTCTTTGTGACCGCTGCTTCATAACCGCTGTTTCTGGCGAGTCTGAAGACTCGCCAGAAACACGGGCCATCAAGCTCCTTTCGGAGCTTGATAGATAGGACCCGTAGAATGTATAATAAGGTCTGACGTACCTATCTCTCCTGGATCGAGTCTTGAGGATTCCCTTGGCACAAGGTGAGAGTTCCTAGTATTCTGTTATTTTTCCAAGAGGGTTTGGAGAAGCGTTTGTCTACTAGTTCCTTAAATGGACAGATCTCTTCCATTTCGGTTTAACTGCACAATAAGCTATCTAATCTTCCAGACATTGAGTTTTTTGTTTAGGCCCTGGTCAAAATCAGGCCTGTGTTTAAATATGTTGCTCCGCCTTGGAGCCTCAATCTTGTTCTTCGTGTTCTTCAATAGGCTCCATTTGAGTCAATGAATTCTGTTTGATATTAAACTTTTATCTTGGAAAGTTTTGTTTTTGTTGGCTCTCTCTTCTGCTCATAGAGTTTCAGAATTATCTGCCTTACAGTGTGATTCCCCTTATCTTATTTTTCATGCGGAAAAGGCTGTCCTTCGTACAAAATTGTTTTCTTCCTAAAGTGGTCTCTGACTGCAATATCAATCAGGAGATCGTAGTTCCTTCTTTTCATTCTATTCCTTCTTCTCAGAAAGAATGGTTGTTACACAACCTGGATGTAGTGCGTGCCTTAAAGTTCTACCTCCAAGCTACAAAGGATTTTAGGCAGTTTCCTACCTTGTTCGTAGTATACGCTGGTATGCACAAGAGTCAAAAATCCACTGCGACTATTCTTTCCTTTTGGCTGAGGAATGTGTTTTGTTTGGCTTATGAGGAAGCTGGACAGCAACCTCCTGAGAGCATTGTGGCTCACTCTATTCATGCTGTGCCAGTATTTCTCAACCGCGGTCCTCAAGTACCCCCAAAAGGCCAGGGTTTCATTATAGCTGAACCAGTGCACAGGTGAAGTAATCAGCTGATCAGTAACACCATGATTACTAACCTGCTCTCACCCATAAGCTGATTATTTCACCTGTGCACTGGTTCAGCTATAATGAAAACCTGGACTGCTGGGGGTACTTGAGGACTGCAGTTGAGAAACAATGATCTATATGACACACAATAACTAGCAGTGTCTAACTGTGGAAAACTTTAAAAATGAACTGAGATAAGTGGGCTCAGAAATTAACATATGCGCTTACATAGGTTTAGAACAAAGCAAATTTGATTATAAAATTAAATTGAAAAGTTGTGTAAAATTGCAGGCCCTATCTGAATCATGAAAGTTTAATTTTGACTAGACTATCCCTTTAAAGACATAGTTAAAGTTAGCTTCATACCAGCAATGTACTATTGGTAATGAGCTGAATATGGTCACTGAGACAATCAGGGGCGGCATATATGCATAGCCACCAAATACCGGCCGTGTTCAGCTCAGGATCGGCAGTGTATTAGCTAAATAATCAAACACACTGATCTGTGTAAGTAGTAGTACAAATATAAAATATGTTAGGACAGTATAGATTTTTATTATTGTATATATAAGAAAACCACACTGCATGAAATAGTCTAATATGCAAAGCAATTATATTTTTAAATGGCTTTTTAATGAAGTGATTTTTCTCATTCATTTTCTTTGAGAACACATTTCCTTACTTCATATAAAATGTTTATTCTTTGTGCCAGTTATCTAATATGTTCCATTGTCTAGTGCAGTTTGAATAGCACTAACCTTCATAAGCATGAAAAGTTTATATTTACTATATCAACAAACTATCTAACAGAGGTCTGCCATCTATTCATAAAATAGCAGAGGTACTTTGAGCATATCTCGGTATTTGGTTATAATGTTTTGATAAATAACATTGAACTTTTTGTTAAGTGGAACATGAAACCCAATAATTTTCTTTCATGGTTTACTTCTATCATCAAATTTACTTTGGTCTCTTGGAAACCTTTGATGAAAAGCAAGTAGGCAGGCTCAGAAGAGTGCATGTGCATAGAGCACTACATGACAGTACATTTGTAAGAGCACTAGATGGCAGCAGTGTTTGCCATCTAGTGCTTTAAACATGTGCACACTACCTACCTCAGTATGCTCTACAACAAAATGGCAACGTGAATGGACTCAATAGGAAAGTTTGCAAACTTTTAGCATTAAAGGGACAGTCTACAATATAATTTTTGTTTAAAAAGATAGATAATCCCTTTATTACCCATTCCCCAGTTTTGCATAACCAACACAGTTATATTAATATACTTTTTACCTCTGTGATTACCTTGTATCTAAGCCTCTGCAGACAGCCCCCTGATCACATGACATTTTATTTATTATCTATTGACTTGCATTTTAGCCAATTAATGCTGTTGTGCTAAATCTTAAATAACTTCTCGGGCGTGAACACAATGTTATCTATATGGCCCACATGTACTAGCAGTCTCCTGTTGTGAAAAGCAAATTAAAAAAAACCATTTTTTAAGAGGCTGTCTGTAGTGGCTTAGAAACAGGCAGTAATTTTGAGGTTTAAATGTTATAAAGTATATTAATATAAAAATGTTTGTTGTGCAAAGCTGGGGCATGGGTAATAAAGGCGTTATCTATCTTTTTAAACAATAACAACTTTAGTGTAGACTGTCCCTTTAAACCAATTATTCCATCCTTGCAGTATTTGTCCTTTATTTGCAATAAAATACTTGGAAACTTACACATGAGGTATTCCTAAAATCAGGACAAAATATTTGTTTCCTAATTTTTCAGTATTAAACTCATATTTATTGCTATTTTGTTAACCTATATAAGGCATCACAACAAAGCCCTGTTTGTCGATTACAAAAAAACAGCATATACTATGTAACACTTAAGAAGAGAGCAGATAATAAATGTGAGGCCAATACAGAGCAAATGTGCCAAAATTGCTTGTGTCATTTAGAAACTAGGGCCTAGATTTAGAGTTGGGCGGTAGCCGTGAAAACCAGCGTTAGAGGCTCCTAACGCTGGTTTTTACCGCCCTCTGGTATTTGGAGTCAGTCAGGAAAGGGTCTAACGCTCACTTTCCAGCCGCGACTTTTCCATACCGCAGATCCCCCTACGCCATTTGCGTATCCTATCTTTTCAATGGGATCTTTCTAACGCCGGTATTTAGAGTCTTGGCTGAAGTGAGCGTTAGAACTCTAACGACAAAACTCCAGCCACAGAAAAAAGTCAGTAGTTAAGAGCTTTCTGGGCTAACGCCGATTTATAAAGCTCTTAACTACTGTGCTCTAAAGTACACCAACACCCATAAACTACCTATGTACCCTTAAACCGAGGTCCCCCCACATCGCCGCCACTCGATTAAATTTTTTTAACCCCTAATCTGCGGACCGACACCTACGTTATACTTATGTACCCCTAATCTGCTGCCCCTAACACCGCCGAGCCCTATATTATATTTATTAACCCCTAACCTGCCCCCCACAACGTCGCCGCCAGCTACCTACAATAATTAACCCCTAATCTGCCGACCGCAAAGCGCCGCCAGCTAAATTATCCCTATGTACCCCTAATCTGCTGCCCCTAACACCGCCGACCCCTATATTATATTTATTAACCCCTAATCTGCCCCCCCCCCAACGTCGCTGCCACCTATCTACACTTATTAACCCCTAATCTGCCGAGCGGACCGCACCGCTACTATAATAAAGTTATTAACCCCTAATCCGCCTCACTCCCGCCTCAATAACCCTATAATAAATAGTATTAACCCCTAATCTGCCCTCCCTAACATCGCCGACACCTAACTTCAAACATAAACCCCTAATCTGCCGACCGGAGCTCACCGCTATTCTAATAAATTTTTTAACCCCTAACGCTAAGTCTAACCCTAACACTAACACCCCCCTAAGTTAAATATAATTTAAATCTAACGAAATAAATTAACTCTTATTATATAAATTATTCCTATTTAAAGCTAAATACTTACCTGTAAAATAAACCCTAATATAGCTACAATATAAATAATAATTATATTGTAGCTATTTTAGGATTAATATTTATTTTACAGGCAACTTTGTATTTATTTTAATCAGGTACAATAGCTATTAAATAGTTAATAACTATTTAATAGCTAAAATAGTTAAAATAATTACAAAATTACCTGTAAAATAAATCCTAACCTAAGTTACAATTAAACCTAACACTACACTATCAATAAATTAATTAAATAAAATACCTACAATTATCTACAATTAAACCTAACACTACACTATCAATAAATTAATTAAATACAATATCTACAAATAAATACAATGAAATAAACTAACTAAAGTACAAAAAATAAAAAAGAACTAAGTTACAAAAAATAAAAAAATATTTACAAACATTAGAAAAATATTACAACAATTTTAAAATAATTACACCTACTCTAAGCCCCCTAATAAAATAACAAAGACCCCCAAAATAAAAAAATGCCCTACCCTATTCTAAATTAAAAAAGTTCAAAGCTCTTTTACCTTACCAGCCCTGAACAGGGCCCTTTGCGGGGCATGCCCCAAAGAATTCAGCTCTTTTGCCTGTAAAAAAAACACATACAATACCCCCCCCCCAACATTACTACCCACCACCCACATACCCCTAATCTAACCCAAACCCCCCTTAAATAAACCTAACACTAAGCCCCTGAAGATCTTCCTACCTTATCTTCACCACGCCGGGTATCACCGATCCGTCCTCGGAAGTCTTGATCCAAGCCTCGGAAGTGTTGATCCAAGCCCAAGCGGGGGGCTGAAGAGTGACGTCCATCCTCGGGCTGAAGTCTGGATCCAAGCGGCGGCTGAAGAAATCCATCAGTGGGCTGAAGTCGGAAGTCCATCATCGGGATGAAGTCTTCTATCAAGCAGCATCTTCAATCTTCTTTCTTCCGGAGCGGAGCGGAGCCATCTTCTTCCCAGCCTACGCGGATCCATCCTCTTCTAACGACGCCTACTAGCCGAATGACGGTTCCTTTAAATGACGTCATCCAAGATGGCGTCCGTCGAATTCCGATTGGCTGATAGGATTCTATCAGCCAATCGGAATTAAGGTAGGAAAATTCTGATTGGCTGATGGAATCAGCCAATCAGATTCAAGTTCAATCCGATTGGCTGATCCGATCAGCCAATCAGATTGAGCTCGCATTCTATTGGCTGTTCCGATCAGCCAATAGAATGCAAGCTCAATCTGATTGGCTGATTCCATCAGCCAATCAGAATTTTCCTACCTTAATTCCGATTGGCTGATAGAATCCTATCAGCCAATCGGAATTCGACGGACGCCATCTTGGATGACGTCATTTAAAGGAACCGTCATTCGGCTAGTAGGCGTCGTTAGAAGAGGATGGATCCGCGTTGGCTGGGAAGAAGATGGCTCCGCTCCGCTCTGGAAGAAAGAAGATTGAAGATGCTGCTTGATAGAAGACTTCATCCCGATGATGGACTTCCGACTTCAGCCCGATGATGGATTTCTTCAGCCGCCGCTTGGATCCAGACTTCAGCCCGAGGATGGACGTCACTCTTCAGCCCCCCGCTTGGGCTTGGATCAAGACTTCCGAGGACGGATCGGTGAACCTGGCATGGTGAAGATAAGGTAGGAAGATCTTCAGGGGCTTAGTGTTAGGTTTATTTAAGGGGGGTTTGGGTTAGATTAGGGGTATGTGGGTGGTGGGTTGTAATGTTGGGGGGGGGGGTATTGTATGTGTTTTTTTTACAGACAAAAGAGCTGAATTCTTTGGGGCATGCCCCGCAAAGGGCCCTGTTCAGGGCTGGTAAGGTAAAAGAGCTTTGAACTTTTTTAATTTAGAATAGGGTAGGGCATTTTTTTTATTTTGGGGGTCTTTGTTATTTTATTAGGGGGCTTAGAGTAGGTGTAATTATTTTAAAATTGTTGTAATATTTTTCTAATGTTTGTAAATATTTTTTTATTTTTTGTAACAGTTCTTTTTTATTTTTTGTACTTTAGTTAGTTTATTTCATTGTATTTATTTGTAGATATTGTATTTAATTAATTTATTGATAGTGTAGTGTTAGGTTTAATTGTAGATAATTGTAGGTATTTTATTTAATTAATTTATTGATAGTGTAGTGTTAGGTTTAATTGTAACTTAGGTTAGGATTTATTTTACAGGTAATTTTGTAATTATTTTAACTATTTTAGCTATTGTACCTGGTTAAAATAAATACAAAGTTGCCTGTAAAATAAATATAAATCCTAAAATAGCTACAATGTAATTATAATTTATATTGTAGCTATATTAGGGTTTATTTTACAGGTAAGTATTTAGCTTTAAATAGGAATAATTTATTTAATAAGAGTTCATTTATTTTGTTAGATTTAAATTATATTTAACTTAGGGGGGTGTTAGTGTTAGGGTTAGACTTAGCTTTAGGGGTTAATCCATTTATTACAGTAGCGGCGAGATTCGGTCGGCAGATTAGGGGTTAATAATTGAAGTTAGGTGTCGGCGATGTTAGGGAGGGCAGATTAGGGGTTAATAAGTGTAGGCAGGTGGAGGCGACGTTGAGGGGGCAGATTAGGGGTTAATAAATATAATATAGGGGTCGGCGGTGTTAGGCGCAGCAGATTAGGGGTACATAGCTATAATGTAGGTGGCAGCGGTGTACGGAGCGGCAGATTAGGGGTTAATAATAATATGCAGGGGTTAGCGATAGCGGGGACGGCATATTAGGGGTTAATAAGTGTAAGGTTAGGGGTGTTTAGACTCGAGGTTCATGTTAGGGTGTTAGGTGCAGACTTAGGAGGTGTTTCCGCATAGCAAACAATGGGGCTGCGTTAGGAGCTGAACGCTGCTTTTTTGCAGGTGTTAGGTTTTTTTTCAGCTCAAACGGCCCCATTGTTTTCTATGGGGGAATCGTGCACGAGCACGTTTTTGAAGCTGGCCGCGTCCGTAAGCACCGCTGGTATCGAGAGTTGAAGTTGCGGTAAATATGCTATACGCTCCTTTTTTGGAGCCTAACGCAGCCATTCTGTGAACTCTAAATACCAGCGGTATTTAAAAGGTGCGGCCAGAAAAAAGCATGCGTAGCTAACGCACCCCTTTGGCCGCAAAACTCTAAATCTAGGCGTAGGTAAAGAATTATTCCACCATGTGACAGAAGCAGTTCACTTTCACAGATCAGTGATTTTATTATCTTAGCAAGCTGTATAGGGCACTATAGTGCACAGTACAGAACATGAGCTGTACATTTTGCAGTGGCTGCATTGCTCTCTATTATTCCTGAGGGCTTTTTATATTTATTTTGTAACTTTTAAACTATGTAAAAAAATAATAATGCAACAATGTAAATCTTTTGCTTTCTATTGAGCAAGCTAAACCAAGGTACAGATCATAACTGATATACTGCTTCGATCACAGGATGCAACAATACGCACATTGCAAGATGGCAGCGCTTTGTATAAGGATGCAGAGCTTTAAAGGGATAGTAAATTCTAAATTAAACTCATGATTCAGATAGGGCATGTAATAAACTTTTGTCATCAAATGTGCTGTGTTCTCTTAGTATACTTAGTTGAACACTAAACCTAGGTAGGCTCATATGCTAATTTCTAAACACTTAAAGGCCGCCTCTTATCTTATGTATTTGACAGTTTTAAAAGCTAGAAGGCATTAGTTCATGTGTTTCATATAAATAACATTGTGCTCACGCATGTGGAGTCAGCACTAATTGTCTGAAATGCAAGTCTGTCAAAAGATCAGAGATAAGGAGGCTGTCAGCAGAGGCTTAGATACAATAATGTAATTACAGAGGTAAAAAGTATATTTCTATAACAGTGTTGGTTATGCAAAACTGGGCAATGTTAAATCAAAATTGAACTTTCATGATTCAAATAGAGAAAACAAATTTTCAATTTACTTCTATTATCTCATTTGCTTAGTTCTCTTGGTATCCTTTGTTGAAAAGCATATATAGGTAGGCTCAGGAGCAGCAATGCACTGCTGGGAACTAGCTGCTGATTGGTGGCTGAGATGCTTGAGAGCCCACAAAAAGTGCAAACATGTTATTTCAAATTTCTTTGCACCATTTTTCAGTAAAATTTGTAGAAAACCCAGATTTTGTAATACTTATCAATGATGTTTGTCAAAAGGTAAAAATGGAATCAATAAATGATGTAGCAGTCAAATTAAAATACTTCTTTACAATACTATTGACTTTTATTCAGCTGTAAACAATATTAACAGGTTTTAGCCATACAACTGTAATAAGTTTGTACCAATAAGACATTCATTCTTAAACATATCTCATTGACGTAATAATAAACTTCTTATATATGAAGATAGTTCATAATAATGAACTATCTTCTTCCCATATATATCTCAACAGAAGAATCATTATTTGAGACCTATCAGAAATACTCACATACCATTTCAAATTTAAAAATAAATACATTAATCTAAAAAAACGTCATCAATAAACTAGTTCTGTAATAAAAAGAAATAAATATGGAAGTTGAAAAAGTATGAACAAAATATAAAATAGATTGCTTCTGACGGAGAATTCCATCTTGCCCTGATTTTTGGAAGAGCATTTGGATTGTTCAGTAAACACAGTAATATAAATTAAACCTTATACTAAAAAAACTATTGGAATCCATAATATCCCAGCATTAAGCAGTATTAGCAAGTGTGCAACAAAACAAAAGTGTATAGATGCTATTTCATAGTCCATTTTGTGTTGTTCCAAAGTCATCAATGAGTTCAAAGGAGGCCACATGATTACTCTTCCAGTAGATAGATTCACGGGCTGCAAAACCTGACTCTTTAGCTAAATCTGTGACTAGAGAAACACAGTTTTTTACCTTTTCTGCTTGAAGATCCAACACAAACCTAAGGGGATTAGAAAGAAAATGCAAAATGAATATAAAATTATATTGGACTAAAGTAACACGCAAAACAAGGAGAAAGAAATAGAACAGAAAGGTATTTACTTTGTGAGTTCCAAGACAAGAGTTGCTTTATATGCAGAGATCTGCTTGAATTGTGGCTTCAGAAAGTGAACAGTCCTAGAAGAGAAAATAGAATGTTACAACACATTAACTGTATTAAATAATACAGCCTTGTTCTATTTTACCCTATTTATCATAAAAAGTGACATATTTTATCAAGTTCTCCATATTTAAAAGGACAGTCAAGTCAAAATGAAACTGTCATGATTCAGATAGAGATATAGAAAACAAAATATTTAAGTGAGGCGCTGGTAAAGGCCCCTGCACATATACAATTCTGTTCCCAAAATACAGAAATGGTTATATAATGTTTAGAGTGAAAAAGTTATGTATATGTGCGGTAACAGCTGAAGGGGATAATATGGTTAAAAATGAACTCTAATATAAAATTAAAAATAAGAATGGAATATAAATAGTGAAAAATACAGATTGTGTAAAATACTCAATATTTAATATTTACTGACATAGGCATATTTAATATATAAACAATGTTAAAAATAGTGCAAATGACCGGTCATTAAAAAGTTTAAAAACACTTCTTAAAAGGATGGATAACAGAATAAATGATAAAACAAAAATCCTTATTAGAACAATTAATCAAATGAGGTGATAGTCACAGTCACACACAATAACTATAAACACAAGTAGAGTTGAAATCAATGTAGAATATAACCTATATACCAAAAATATGATCAGTGATAACATGTAAAAAAAATCGCTACTGGATGCAGTCTTATAGCGATTAATATATGGTAGTCTTAATATAAGACATTGAATGTTCCTTTATAAGGTGCACTGAAAAGTCCAATAACATACAATCGTTATGTATATTACTTGTGTGTATCACTTAAGGTATCTTGCTATTCCGTAATGGCTTAAATGTCAAATTTGAAATCCACTTCCCTTGTATTAAGTTGCTTTTAGGAAATAGCACACAAAACGAGCTGATACACCTCTAAGTGCCTACCTTTAATGTGAGGAATTGTTCATAACCGGTGCCTTACCATGCTGGAACCGGGGCACAGGTGTCTATACAGCTCCGTCCGTTGTTTCCTGGATTGTGACGTTGATAGCTCACGTGATATTATGGATGCTGATCCTAGAGTGGTGAACATGAAAGTAGTTCCGTAGGAAGCCTTGAATCCTTACTCTGCGCAGAGTTTTATGAACGGATCATTCAAGAAAAAGAGTCCTTTTTGAATCCAAGTTAATCCTTCAAACAGATTTGTATTTTTGTAAGTTCACAACTATTGCTGATACCATCAACGCGTTTCGCCATATTCTACGGCTTTATCGAGATGGTTTGTTACAGTCTTATGTGTCGTTATAAAGGTCTATTCTGTCAAGTGATTGGTTACATATTTGCACCATATCCGGTTTGAATTTTAAGGTAGATTTATTTAAGGTGGATTATCATCATCCAATAGAATGAGAGCTGCTTAAATCCTATTGGCTGATTTGAACAGCCAATAGAATTTTAGCAGCTCTAATTCCTATTGGCTGATTCAAATTTTTCAGCCAATAGGAATGCAAGAGACACCATCTTGAATCGCGTACCTTGCATTGAAGATTCAGTGTATGGCGGCGACCGTATGAAGAGGATGCTCCGTGCCGGATGTCTTCAGGATGGACCCGCTCCGTGCCGCCGGGATCAAGATAGAAGAGGCCATCTGGATGAAGACTTCTCGCCGCCTGGATGAGGACATCTCCGCCTGGATAAAGATAGAAGAGGCCGCCTGGATGAAGATCATTCAAGCGGGGCTTCAAAAACTGTAAGTGGATTGTCGGGGGTAAGTGTTAGGTTTTTTTAAGGTTTTTTGGGTGTTTTTTTTTTTAGATTAGGGTTTGGGCAGCAAAAGAACTAAATGTCCTTTTAAGGGCAATGCCCATGCAAATGCCCTTTTCAGGGCAATGGGTAGATTAGGTTTTTTAGATAGTTTTTTTTGTTTTGTGGGTTTTGGGGGGGGGTTGTAATGTTAGTGGGACTTTGTATTTTTTTCAGGTAAAAGAGCTGTTTAACTTAGGGCAATGCCCTACAAAAAGCCCTTTTAAGGGCTATTGGTAGTTTATTCTAGATTAGGTTTTTTATTTTGGGGTGTTTTTTTTTTTAAATGGGTATTAGAATAGGAATACTTTTTATTATTTTTGATAATTTGTTTGTTAGTTATTTTGTGTAATGTATTGTTTTTGTTTTGGGGTGGGTTTTTATTTTTAGATAAGGGCTTGGGCAGCAATTATTTCATTTGTTATTTTTTGTAATGGTAGGTTTTTTATTTTTTGTAATGTTAGGTTTTAGTGTAAGGCAGTTTAGGTTTTATTTGACAGGTAAGTTGTATTTATTCTAACTAGGTAGTTAGTAAATAGTTAATTTATATTTACTAACTTGTCTACCTAGTTAAAATAAATACACTTACCTGTGAAATAAAAATAAAACCTAAGCTAGCTACAATACAACTATTAGTTATATTGTAGCTAGCTTAGGTTTTATTTCACAGGTAAGTATGTATTTAGTTTCAAATAGGAATTATTTAGTTAAAGGGACAGTCTACACCAGAATTTTTATTGTTTTAAAAGATAGATAATCCCTTTATTACCCATTCCCCAGTTTTGCATAACCAACACAGTTATAATAATATACTTTTAACCTCTGTGATTATCTTGTATCTAAGCCTCTGCAAACTGCCCCTTTATTTCAGTTCTTTTGACAGACTTGCAGTCTAGCCAATCAGTGCCTGCTCCCAGATAACTTCACGTGCACGAGCACAGTGTTATCTATATGAAATACGTGAACTAACACCCTCTAGTGGTAAAAAACTGTTAAAATGCATTCTGAAAAGAGGTGGCCTTCAAGGTCTTAGAAATTAGCATATGAACCTCCTAGGTTAAGCTTTCAACTAAGAATACCAAGAGAACAAAGCAAAATTGGTGATAAAAGTAAATTGGAAAATTGTTTAAAATTACATGCTCTATCTGATTCATGAAAGTTTATTTTGGCCTAGACTGTCCCTTTAATAACTAAGTTTAATTTAGCTATATTTTAATTATGTTAAAGTTAGGGGGTGTTAGGGTTATGTTAGGGCAAGGGTTACGGTTAGGTTTAGGGTTACGTTAGGTTTAGGGGTTAATATAGTTTAATTTAGGTTGTTGCGATGTGGGGGCTGGCGGTTTAGGGGTTAATAGGCTTATTTAGTAGTAGTGATGTGGGAGGCCAGAGGTTTAGGAGTTAATAGCTTTATTTAGTGGTGGCGATGTCGGGAAGTGGCGGAATAGGGGTAAATAGATTTATTATAGTGTGGGCGATGTTGGGGTGCAGGGGAATAGGGGTTAATAACTTTAGTATAGTGGCGGCGATATCGGGAGCAGCAGATTAGGGGTTAATAGTTTTATTTCTGTGCGGCAATATCGGGGGCAGCAGATTAGGTGTTAATAGCATTATGTAGGTGCCGGTGGCAGCAGATTAAGGGTGTTAGACTTGAGGTTTATGTTAGGGTGTTCGGTTTAAACGTTAGTTTTTTTTTCCCCATAGAAATCAATGGGGCTGCGTTATGGAGCTTTTCATTCCGCGATCGCAGGTGTTAGACTTTTTTCTGACCCGCTCTCCCCACTGATGTCTATTGGGAAAGAATGCACGAGCACGTCAAAACAGCGCTTGGATTTTGTGCGGTATGGAGCTTAAAAGCACCATATCGCACGCACAATCCAGATCTTTCAAAACTTGTAATGGCTACTCTATAGGGGGTTAAACTTTTGTTGTGTTAGTTAATTTCCCTATAGCGCGCATAACTCGTAATCTAGCTGACAGTTTGTAATGCTCATATTGCATGTTTGGTATCGTCTCATGGGGTGGACAATATCAAAAGGGTTGATTGTGAGGCTTCCACTACCCCACAAGGTATTAACAGTGTTTCAGGCAAATAAGATGTCTTAATAGCCAGGAATATGATTAAAGTAAAAAATAATTATGACCTTCTCTTGCACATTTAATCCCCTGTTGTAGTTACATTAAAGTATGGGTACTGGATTTTTAGGCAAGAGATCTTTTGGTAGAATTTAAGGTTCCTTGTTTGCAAGTTCTTACTCGTGAACACAATATGGGAGGGGGTACACCATATAAAATGATCTGAAACAGAAAAAACTGAAGTGCTAACAGCAATCAGCAATAAATACTCTATATCCTGTTTAGCAAAATCAAACAAAACAAAAAACTATTACACATATGAATATGAGTACAAGGACAAAACAAGTGCTCCCTTTATCCCCCAGCATGAAACATGATTTATAGATAACAATCAGGGGGTAATAAAACAAATGTGGACCCCAGCAAGATACCATGTTGAGAGGGACATAATCCACACAGAAACCAGTAACTGGAAAACCCAGACGTGCATCCACAATCTGCTCCACAAAGACACAGTGACACAAAGACTTCACTCTCCACCAAGAGAGCAAACTATGTGAAAGCACCATAACAAGACAGATTCTTAAGCTTGTATATGCCAGATATCTGCTACAAAATGGCTCCTTAAGGAGTAGTTTGAATACTGTAAATTGTACAAATATTCTCGTATTCCTCTCTCTTCATTTGTGAAACATAGCACAAATCCATATAGGCTAGACCACCATGTTACCATGCTACATAGACATAAAACTAAAGTTGGTAAAAAAGGAATCAAGTAAGGAGAGGAGTCTTGTGGGCTTATATACAAAATATGACCAAAAGTATGTGGACAACCCTAACAACTATATAAATAAAACAATTATTCAGGGCACTGGTGATAATATGGGCATAAAGTAAAGTAGTGACCGTTGTTTAAGTAAAAATTAATTAGACTAAGAAAAAACAAAGAAAAAGAAAAGTACTTATGGGGGCGGAGCCAACTTCTGCAACGGCAGGACGCATCTCTGAGGAGCTCCAGAACTCAGTTTAGAATTTTTGTTTTTTTCTCTAAGTCTATCTACCTTCACCATAGTGTAACTCATTTAGCAACAAACAGATATTTCCTTCAATACTTTGGTGGACTCCAAAAGCTGAGATCTGGACTGAAAGCTTAGTCTTAGCTCGACAGGGAAGCCATGCCAGCTTCTAAGCTCTAGAGGTCTGCTCTGTGTTTCAAGTTGAATGTGAGTCAAGAGCTACCACACAACACCCTCCCCCAGCAAAAGGAATTAAGAGTACTGGGTTCCTCTTCAGCTTTTAATACACAGTGGGAGCCGTCAATCATCTTATTACAGCATATACCCCTGAAACCTTAGTGACAACCCCATCATCAAGAATAATGGATTTATCCTACGCCCTAGCTAAGCTTAGCTCTCTACTAGACCTACACCACGCAGATCTTGTTCACACTCTAAGGTCTGTGTCCATCTGCCCTGTTAGGGAGGACCTCACTGAGGACTTGCTGGCAGACCTAATCGGATCATCCACAATAGGTGTCGCAGACCGGTGGACACAGCAGCCATTAATTAATGAAGCTAGCAATATACAGCATATGGAGTCAGACCACAAGCTGACTTTCATTCAGCACCATGCAGCTGCAGATCGTGAGGCGACATGTGACAGTGATCTAACTACCACGGTGTGTGCTTCACCTAGGGGGTGACAATTGTGAGATGCCTATGGAAGGTTAGTCCCCTTCAGACGGAACGAGTAACTGCTTAACTCCAGCTCTATATGACGAGTCCTTATCTAATATTGGGAGCACCTAGATTCTTTTCGGTCCTTCACACTGGGGAAGATAAGTCTATTGCACCTTTGGAGAAGCCTTTTTATGATTATCGGTGTTTGGAATAAGGGACTGACATTCACAGTATCACTATACAAGCTGACGCTCCTCCTCTTTATGTGGCCTTGGATCATGTTATCTGCAGGACTGTGTTCTAACTGTACTAGCAGAGTTGGGGTTAGATAACTGTGAGATATGCAATCTGTATTACATGGCTGTCCAGAGAGGCCTTGACCTAGGGACGCTTTTTATACAATACTATGTACAAATCAAAGAGGGTATTATAATTTTATGATGACTGCTAGCGGTCTGAGATATGCCTGCATTTATATTGTACTCTATAATTAGTGCATCTGTTTACCACAGTTTGAGGAGGTCTAACATAGCCTTATAGTCACCTGATACTTGCATGAATGAGACATTTAGCCTTATTTCTTTGTGTACTAGGATGTCTAATGTTAAACCTCCTTGTTGATATCTGTTAGATGACTTTGCAAATGTGAATGCTTTTGAATATTCTGCCACTACTACATTTTATATTCTTTATATATTTTTGTTGAAAGCCTGTTACAAACTTTTTCTGGAGCTCTGTTGGTTTTGTTGTTAATTTTGCCCACTATTTGAGCCAATAGGTTAGCACTAATAATCCTGTATAATATAATCCTGTATAAACTATTGGATGACAAGCTGCCAGCGGCCGAGGCAGCAAAATAATCTTCCTCATTACATCTGTAATTTGTGCGCTCTAACCTATACACCAGACCTCTGAGAATGTTCACTGCTTGTGTATTAGTCTACCTTTCAATCTCTGTCCTCATAATAGCCACCAAATTTATAAATGCAGATATATAGAGGCTACTATTCTACCTTGTGTATGAGATACAAGTTATACACTATAGCTAATACCGATCCATAAATGCAACCCTAGTTGACCCCTTATCTCTCTCTCTCTCTACTAGACTGACCCCCTATAAATCAGAATTGGAAATTGCTGATTTTGTTTGGCTATATAAGGACGCTCTCTCCCATTGAAACTCCCTAACTCACCTCAGTATGTAGCAATCACCGCACTATTAACGGTCTTAACCCCCAAGATGGCACGCTAATATATTTAAGGGTAGATAGGCTGCTCCCCCACTTGTTACTGTAATTGCCCAATATAATTTTTATTTATATCCCTAGCTACAAACTTAAAGATTCTACACTAACTCATAATATTATCTTACATTACAAATAGCTAATTTACATTACTACAAGCGGTGCTTACCCGCTGACAAATTTCCATGCTATATTTTATTTGTAACAGCCCTCAGCAGCTTTCGGGTGTCAGTATATAACTATGCTCTTGTTATTGTTTAAAATCACCTAGATTACGAGTTTTGCGCTAAACAGGGTGCGAAAGTAAAGCCAAAAAAGTTGCATTATTTCACCCTCCATAGTGCTGCCATTACGAGTTACTGAAAAGCCTCCTTGTGCATGCGATATGATGGGGTTAAGCTTTATACCGCACATAATCCAAGGGCTGCTTTGACGTGTTAGTGCAAGTTTCCCCCTATAGACATCAGTTGGGAGAGAGTGTTAGAAAAAAACCTTATACCTGAAGTGCGGAATGAAAATTCTCCATAACGCAAACCCCATTGATGTCTATGGGGAAAAAAAGTAACGTTTAAACCTAACACCCTAACATAAAACCCAAATCTGCTGCCCCCGACATCGCCAACACCTAAAAGTTATTAACCCCTAATCTGCTGCTCCCGACATTGCTGACACTAATAAAAGTTATTAACCCCTATTCCGCCGCTCCCCGAAACTAATAAAAGTTATAAACCCCTATTGCGCCGCTCCCCAACAACACCGCCACTATAATAAAAGTTATTAACCCCTATTATGCCACTCCCGACATCGCTGACACTATAATAAAGTTATTAACCCCTAAACCTTTGGACTCCCACATCTCCGCAACTAAATTAACCTATTAACCCCTAAACCTAACAGCCCCTAACTTTAAATTAAAGTTACAATAACTCTATTTAAATAAATAAAAACTTTCCTGTGAAATATATATAAAACTAACATTAAACTATAAATTAACCTAACATAACTAATCTAATAAAATAAAAACATATCAATTAAAAAAATCTAAATGACAAATTTAAAAAAAAACTAACACTACGAGAAAAATTAAAAACATTTAAATTACAAAAAAATAAACACTAAATTACGAAAAATAAAAAACACTAAGCTTACAACAAAACAATAAATGAAATTATCAAAAATAAACACAATTACACCTAATCTAATAGCCCTATATAAATAAAAAAGCCCCCCAAAATAAAAACGCCTCCTAGCCTACAATAAACTATGAATAGCCTTTAAATGGGCCTTTTGTATGGCATTGCAAATCAGCCAATAGGATTTCAGTAGTTCTTATCCTATTGGCTGATTTGTATTTGAAGAATCAAATCAGCCAATAGGAATGAAAGGTACGCCATTTTGAAACAGCTACCTTGCATTGAAGCTTTAGTGCACAGCGGGGACCGTATGAGGAGGACGCTCCGCGCTGGATGTCTTTGCCGCTCCGCCGGGATGAAAATAGAAGACGCCCACGCGATGGATGAAGATGTCGCCGCCTGGATGAAGACTTCTCGCAGCCTGGATGTCCAGACTTCAGCAACCATGAGTAGATATTCTGGGGTTAGTGTCAGGTATTTTTTTTATTTTTTGGGGTGGTTTTTTTTTTCAGATTAGGGTTTGGGCTTTTGAAAAAGAGCTAAATGCCCTTTAAAGGGCAATGAAAAAAAGCTGAATGCCCTTTTAATGGCGATGGGTAACTTAGTTTTTTTTTAGAGTTAGTTTTTTTTATTTTGGGGGGGGGTTGGTTGGGTGGTGGGTTTAACTGTTGGGGGGCTTTGTATTTTTCTATAGGTAAAAGAGCTGTTTATTTTATTTTAGGGCAATGCCCTACAAAAGGCCCTTTTAAGGGCTATTGGTAGTTTATTGTAGGCTAGGGGGTGTTTTTATTTGGGGGGGGCTTTTTTATTTTTATAGGGCTATTAGATTAGGTGCAATTGTTTTTATTTTTGATAATTTCGTTTATTATTTTTTGTAAGCTTAGTGGGGGGGGTTTCTTCGTAATTTAGTGTTTATTATTTTTTGTAATATTAGATTTTTTTTATTTTTCTTGTAGTGTTAGGTTTTGTTAAATTTGTAATTTAGGTTTTTTAAATTGGTAGTATTTCTTATTTTAGGTTAGGTTAATTTATAGTTTAATAGTAGGGTTATTTTTTTTTTACAGGTAAGTTTTTATTTATTTATTTATTTAAATATAGTTATATTGTAATTTTAATTTAAAGTTAGGGGGGTGTTAGGTTTACGGGTTAATAGTTTAATTTAGTGTTTTGCAATGTGGGGAGCCGGTGGTTTAGGGGTTAATAGGTTTATTTAATGCTGGAGATGTGGGAGGCCAGAGGTTTAGGGGTTAATAACTTATGATAGTGTTGGCGATGTCGGGGAGAGGCAGAATAGGGGTTAATAACTTTATTATAGTGGTGGTGATGTCGGGGAGCGGCGGAATAGGGTTTAATAATTGTTGTTAGTGTCGGCGATGTCGGGAGCGGCAAATTAGGGGTTAATACATTTATTTAATAGTTGCGATATGGGTGGGCGGCAGATTAGGGGTTAATAAGTTTTAAATAGTGTTTGTGATGCGGGAGGGTGGCGATTTAGAGGTCAATAGATAGTTTATAGGTGTTAGTGTACTTTGTAACACTTTAGTTATGAGTTTTGTGAAACATTTTTGTGGCGCAAAACTTATAACTACTGGTCTCAGATGGCGGTATGGATCGTGACGGTGGAGGCTGTAACGCAAGCATTTTAGCCTCACCGCACAACCTGTAATATCGGCGCTATGAAAATCATCCTTTTGAGTGCGGAATGGACGTTGCGTTACAGGCTAAAATGCTTGCGGTATAGCTATACCGACACGACTCGCAATAGCTGCGTTACTGCAATTACGCTGAAATTGCCATTTTTTCAGCATTAAAAGCCGTAACGCAAAACTCGTAATCTACCTCGATGTGTTTTACATTTTAGAAATTGATTATTTATATAGTTATTCAAATGGCCCAAGAAAGGCCTCTACCGTAACTACCATATGATTTACCTTTAGTTTTCCAGTGGGTCCATGAGTAACCAACACTGTAGTTACTGCTATGCTAAAGTTCATTTAAAAATAGAGGTTTCTAAATATATGTTTTTAATCTAACGGCTACCAATTAGTGTATGTAAAGATGACGTATTAATGTTCGTCGTTATGACTGGTATTCTTGTACCGTGACACGATTTATTTTTCTGTACTTTGCTTAAAACCTTAATAAAAGAATATATTAAAAAATAAATAAAATAAAAGTACTTTTAATTAGCACTCTTGTATCAGAAAAAAAAATGTACTAACAAAAGATTGGTGGCTATAAATGTAACCACCTACACCAATAAAGACACAGCAATCAGGTATATAGTATATTCTAACGTATTTAATTAATAACAAGGATCAAACAAATAAATGACAAACTAATCCAAATAGGAGTCCAAGTGTGAAGGAAGATAATACGGTTACCACTGATCATCAATGAAAAAAATGGCATACACAGTAATATATATTTCCTGCTTGATCCAACATCCACTTATTACAGTGCTGCCAAATCCTTACTGAGAAGAATGAGTGAGGAAGACAACACGCCAAACACTGAGTGCAATAGGTACAGGTATGCAAGCCGTCACCTAAAGGGCTATAAACTCACCATACCAGACCACCGCTAGCTTCCGGGATGAACTGCCTTGTCTGAAACAGCAGAGAAGCTGGAGAGCTTCCAGTGCGCTCTACTGAACACGTACTCCAGGTCTCATAATCTGAACGCTGTGTGTGTCAAGGCGGGTAGCAAACAAGCCGTTGATGCACCTGTTAGATCCAGGGCCAAATTGGGCAGCCGGAATACCGGGGAAAATCCCGGTGGGCCGCCGGCCTGCAGCTCAGCCGGGCTCAGCCTCAGGCTGGCTGCTGCTGTATACATATGATGCATTGCATTGCGATTAATATAATATATTTTTGTTTGCGATATTGCGGCCGGTAATCTAATAGTCCCTTACACTGACTTACTTACACTTACTCTGTCTGTGACTGCAGCACTGGGTCTAGTAAAATAAGTTATAACCAACCTAACCGCTAACCTTACCGCAACCAGTAACTAACTTAGCCAAATAGCGAATTAACAGTGACTGAGTCTGTGTCTTTTTGTCACTGTCACTCACAGTCACAGTCTGTCACAGTGTGTGTCACTGGATGAGGCGGCGGGCCGGGTCAGGCCAGGCCAGGGAGGACTCAGACAGAGTCAGGAATCTTATGTGGGCCGCGGCACTCTGCCACAGTGTTTGTCACTGGATGAGGCGGCGGGCCGGGCCAGGGAGGACTCAGACAGAGTCAGGAATCTTATGCAGGCCGGGTCAGGTGGGGTGGGCCGGCGGCTTACGTCTTTCGTTCTCAGTTTCTCACCACGTGACATGATAGTGGAGGGAGCCTCAGCCTGGGAGCGGCTGCGTTAGCAAGCAGAGCAGTTGTTGAGGAGTAAGTTGCAGGCCACTTGGGGTTACGTGTGGGAGCAGGGACTGAAGAAAGACGGCGAGACACACACACTGACTCACGGTGGCAACTTGGCAGCAAAGCAGAGGCAGGCAGTGGCACAGTTAGTTCAGTTCAAGACAGTCTGAACTCATCACAATCATGTATGTAGTTGTATTTTTTTTATTAATTATTATTGTGAATGTGAACAAGTCCACTAGTCCAGTAGTAGTACTAACCTCCTGTACCACCAGCTCGCCACTCAATTATTATATTACTCAATTATTCCTAGTGTTCAATAAGGTGCACAGCTATCTATGCTAATACACCGTTTGAACTCACCTTTACATGGTGTCAATTTGTGTATTTTATTCAAAGCCTCTGATTCTAGCTGATTTCATAGAACTTGCTTAACACTTGTACATTCTTCCCTACTCCCCAGGGGTAGATTATTTTTACATACATAAATACTTTAGAAATATTCCGGGGGTGTCACTTGTCAGCTAATGTGAGATTTGCCCTTTATTTTACTTCAAATCAGATATAATATCTGAGCATAACTAATTGAGAAAAACAGAATTTATGTTTACCTGATAAATTACTTTCTCCAACGGTGTGTCCGGTCCACGGCGTCATCCTTACTTGTGGGATATTCTCTTCCCCAACAGGAAATGGCAAAGAGCCCAGCAAAGCTGGTCACATGATCCCTCCTAGGCTCCGCCTTCCCCAGTCATTCGACCGACGTAAAGGAGGAATATTTGCATAGGAGAAATCATATGATACCGTGGTGACTGTAGTTAAAGAAAATAAATCATCAGACCTGATTAAAAAACCAGGGCGGGCCGTGGACCGGACACACCGTTGGAGAAAGTAATTTATCAGGTAAACATAAATTCTGTTTTCTCCAACATAGGTGTGTCCGGTCCACGGCGTCATCCTTACTTGTGGGAACCAATACCAAAGCTTTAGGACACGGATGATGGGAGGGAGCAAATCAGGTCACCTAGATGGAAGGCACCACGGTTTGCAAAACCTTTCTCCCAAAAATAGCCTCAGAAGAAGCAAAAGTATCAAATTTGTAAAATTTGGTAAAAGTGTGCAGTGAAGACCAAGTCGCTGCCTTACATATCTGATCAACAGAAGCCTCGTTCTTAAAGGCCCATGTGGAAGCCACGGCCCTAGTGGAATGAGCTGTGATTCTTTCAGGAGGCTGCCGTCCGGCAGTCTCATAAGCCAATCTGATGATGCTTTTAAGCCAAAAAGATAGAGAGGTAGAAGTTGCTTTTTGACCTCTCCTTTTACCAGAATAAACAACAAACAAGGAAGATGTTTGTCTGAAATCCTTTGTAGCATCTAAATAGAATTTTAGAGCACGGACAACGTCCAAATTGTGTAACACAAAGAAGGTACAATTATCTCCTGGTTAAAATTTTTGTTGGAAACAACCTTCGGAAGAAAACCAGGCTCAGTACGTAAAAACCACCTTATCTGCATGGACCAGATAGGGCGGAGAACACTGCAGAGCAGATAACTCAGAAACTCTTCTAGCGGAAGAAATTGCAACCTAAAACAAAACTTTCCAAGATAATAACCTAATATCTATGGAATGTAAGGGTTCAAACGGAACCCCTTGAAGAACTGAAAGAACTAGATTAAGACTCCAGGGAAGAGTCAAAGGTCTGTAAACAGGCTTGATTCTAACCAGAGCCTGAACAAACGCTTAAACGTCTGGCACAGCTGCCAGCCTTTTGTGAAGTAAAACAGATAAAGCAGAGATCTGTCCCTTCAGAGAACTCGCAGAAAATCCTTTCTCCAAACCTTCTTGTAGAAAGGAAAGAATCTTAGGAATTTTATCTTGTTCCATGGGAATCCTTTAGATTCAGACCAACAGATATATTTTTTCCATATATTATGGTAAATTTTTCTAGTTACAGGCTTTCTAGCCTGAATAAGAGTATCTATTACAGAATCTGAAAACCCACGCTTTGATAAAATCAAGCGTTCAAACTCCAAGCAGTCAGTTGGAGGAAAACCAGATTCGGATGTTCGAATGGACCCTGAATAAGAAGGTCCTGTCTCAAAGGTAGCTTCCATGGTGGAGCCGATGACCCATTCACCAGGTCTGCATACCAAGTCCTGCGTGGCCACACAGGAACTATCAAGGTCACCGAAGCCCTCTCCAGATTGATCCTGGCTACCAGCCTGGGAATGAGAGGAAACGGTGGGAATACATAAGCTAGGTTGAAGATCCAAGGTGCTACTATTGTATCCAATAGAGTCGCCTTGGGATCCCTGGATTTGGACCCGTAACAAGGGACCATGAAGTTCTGACGAGAGGCCATCAGAACCAAGTCTGGAATGCCCCATAATTGAGTTATTTGGGCAAAGATTTCCATTATGTTTATCGGGAGAAGAGAGTCTTCCCGAAACCATAGACCCTGAGTTTTCAGGGGTTCCCAGACCGCGCCCCAGCCCACCAGACTGGCGTCGGTCGTGACAATGACCTATTCTGGTCTGCGGAAGCTCATTCCCTGTGACAGGTTGTCCAGGGTCAGCCACCAACGGAGTGAATCTCTGGTTATTTGATCTACTTGTATCGTCGGAGACAAGTCTGTATAATCCCCATTCCACTGTCTGAGCATGCCCAGGTGCAATGGTCTTAGATGAATTCGTGCAAAAGGAACTATGTCCATTGCCGCAACCATCAACCCTATTACTTCCATGGACTGCGCTATGGAAGGAAGAAGAACAGAATGAAGTACCTGACAAGAGCTTAGAAGTTTTGATTTTCTGGCCTCTGTCAGAAAAACCTTCATTTCTAAGGAAACTATTATTGTTCCCAAGAAGGGAACTCTTGTTGACGGGGACAGAGAACTTTTTTCTATGTTCACTTTCCACCTGTGAGATCTGAGAAAGGCTAGGACAATGTCCGTATGAGCCCTTGCTTTTGACAGAGACGACACTTGAATCAGGATGTCGTCCAAGTAAGGTACTACTGCAATGCCCCTTGGTCTTAGCACCGCTAGAAGGGACCCTAGTACCCTTGTGAAAATCCTTGGAGCAGTGGCTAATCCGAATGGAAGTGCCACAGGTAATGCTTGTCCAGAAAGGCGAACCTTAGGAACCGAAAATGTTCCTTGTGGATAGGAATACGTAGGTACGCATCCTTTAAGTCCACCGTGGTCATGAATTGACCTTCCTGGATGGTAGGAAGGATCGTTCGAATGGTTTCCATTTTGAATGATGAAACCCTTAGAAACTTGTTTAGAATCTTGAGATCTAAAATAGGTCTGAATGTTCCCTCTTTTTTGGGAATTATGAACAGGTTGGAGTAAAAACCCATCCCTTGTTCTCCTAATGGAACAGGATGAATCACTCCCATGCTTAACAGGTCTTCTACACAGTGTAAGAATGCCTGTTCGAAGATAATTGAGACCCGTGGAACCTTCCCCTTGGGGGTAGTTCCCTGAATTCCAGGAGATAACCTTGAGAAACTATTTCTAGCGCCCAAGGATCCTGAACATCTCTTGCCCCAGCCTGAGCAAAGAGAGAAAGTCTGCCCCCCACCAGATCCTTCCCAGATCGGGGGCCAACACTTCATGCTGTTTTGGTAGCAGTGGCAGGTGACTTGGCCTGCTTACCCTTGTTCCAGCCTTGCATCGGCCTCCAGGCTGGCTTGGTTTGAGAAGTATTACCCTCTTGCTTAGAGGGTGTAGAATTTGAGGCTGGTCCGTTTCTGCGAAAGGGACGAAAATTTGGCTTCTTTTTAGCCTTAAAAGACCTATCCAGAGGAAGGGCGTGGCCCTTTCCCCCAGTGATGTCTGAAATAATCTCTTTCAAGTCAGGGCCAAACAGTGTTTTACCCTTGAAAGGGATGTTAAGCAAAAGCGCTCTGCGCGCCACGATAGCAAACCCTGAATTATTCGCCGCTAATCTAGCTAATTGCAAAGCGGCATCTAAAATAAAAAAGAGTTAGCCAATTTAAGAGCTTGAACTCTGTCCAAAACCTCCTCGTACGAAGATTCTTTATTGAGCGACTTTTCTAGTTCTTCGAACCAGAAACACGCAGCTGTAGTGACAGAAACAATGCATGAAATTGGTTGTAGAAGGTAACCTTGCTGAACAAACATCTTTTTAAGCAAACCCTCTAACCTTTAATCCATAGGATCTTGAAAGCACAACTATCTTCTATAGGAATAGAAGTGCGTTTGTTTACAGTAGAAACCGCCCCCTCGACCTTGGGGACTGTATGCTATAAGTCCTTTCTGGGGTCGACTATAGGAACTAATTTCTTAAATATAGGGGGAGGACAAAAGGTATGCCGGGCCTTTCCCACTCCTTATTTACTATGTCCGCCACTCGCTTGGGTATAGGAAAAACATCGGGGGGCACCGGAACCTCTAGGAACTTGTCCATCTTACCTAATTTCTCTGGAATGACCAAATTGTCACAATCATCCAGAGTAGATAATACCTCCTTAAGTAGTGCGTGGAGATGTTGAAATTTAAATTTAAAAGTTACAATATCAGGTTCTGCTTGTTGAGAAATTTTCCCTGAATCTGAAATTTCTCCCTCAGACAAAACCTCCCTCCTGGCCCCTTCAGATAGGTGTGAGGGTATGTCAGAACAGATATCATCAGCGTCCTCTTGCTCTTCAGTGTTTAAAACAGAGCAATCACGCTTTCTCTGATAAGTAGGCATTTTGGAAAAAAATGCATGCAATAGAATTATCCATTACAGCCATTAATTGTTGTATGGTAATAAGTATTGGCGCACTAGATGTACTAGGGGCCTCTTGTGTGGGCAAAACTGGTGTAGACACAGAAGGGGATGATGCAGTACCATGCTTACTCCCCTCATTAGAGGAATCATCTTGGGCAATATCATATCTATGGCATTATTATCCCTACTTTGTTTGGACATTATGACACAAATATATCACATATATTTAAATGGGGAGACACATTGGCTTTCATACATATAGAACATCGTTATCTGATGGTTCAGACATGTTAAACAGGCTTAAACTTGTCAACAAAGCACAAAAAACGTTTTACAATAAAACCGTTACTGTCCCTTTAAATTTCAAACTGAACACACTTTATTACTGAATATGTGAAAAAGTATGAAGGAATTGTTCAAATTTCACCAAAATTTCACCACAGTAACTTAAAGCCTTAAAAGTATTGCACACCAAATTTGAAAGCTTTAACCCTTAAAATAACGGAACCGGAACCGTTTTTACATTTAACCCCTATACAGTCCCAGGTATCTGCTTTGCTGAGACCCAACCAAGCCCAGAGGGGAATACGATACCAAATGATGCCTTCTATAAGCTTTTTCAGTGGTTCTTAGCTCCTCACACATGCATCTGCATGCCATGCTTTCCAAAAACAACTGCGCATTAGAGGCGCGAAAATGAGGCTCTGTCTATGACTAGAAAAGGCCCCCAGTGAAAAAGGTGTCCAATACAGTGCCTGCCGTTTTTATTAAAACAATCCCCAAGATTTAACAACTATTAAAAGTAATAATCTGCCAAATATACTTAGTAAAGCAATCGTTTTAGCCCAGAAAAATGTCTACCAGTTTTTTAAGCCCTAATGAAGCCCTTTATTCTTTTACTTAAACTAAGAAAATGGCTTACCGGTTCCCATAGGGAAAATGACAGCTTCCAGCATTACCGAGTCTTGTTAGAAATGTGTCATACCTCAAGCAGCAAAAGTCTGCTCACTGTTTCCCCCAACTGAAGTTAATTCCTCTCAACAGTCCTGTGTGGAAACAGCCATCGATTTTAGTAACGGTTGCTAAAATCATTTTCCTCTTACAAACAGAAATCTTCATCTCTTTCCTGTTTCAGAGTAAATAGTACATACCAGCACTATTTTAAAATAACAAACTCTTGATTGAAGAATAAAAACTACATTTAAACACCAAAAAACTCTAAGCCATCTCCGTGGAGATGTTGCCTGTACAACGGCAAAGAGAATGACTGGGGAAGGCGGAGCCTAGGAGGGATCATGTGACCAGCTTTGCTGGGCTCTTTGCCATTTCCTGTTGGGGAAGAGAATATCCCACAAGTAAGGATGACGCCGTGGACCGGACACACCTATGTTGGAGAAAGTGTTTTTATATCTTCCATGGTATGCTGGGAGTGTGTGTATGGGGAGTTGGAGCCACAGTCCCATAGGTTTATTATTCTTGCCTGAGGGATAAAACTAGGGGACATAGTTGGCTTGGCTGGACTGAAGGGGGCTGGGCTGGAAGGGGTGGAGTGGGCTGGAGGGGGCGGGCTGTTCCATACAAATTTCCAGGGCCGGTCTGATTTCCCAGTCCGGCCCTGGTTAGATCCTGCATGTGTGCATCCTCCCACGACTAGTAGTAAGAATATGGGGAGCAGTTGTGATGAGCCAACAATCGATTCACCATTACGGCTTCGTCAGGGCTTATCGTCCATATATCCTATTTGGATATATGGGGATTTAGTTTTTTTGTCATTTATTTGTTTGATCCTTGTCATTAAATAAATATGTTAGAATATGCTATATACCTGATTGCTGTGTCTTTATCAGTGTAGGTGGTTACATTTATTTATAACCATTATTCTTTTGTTAGCACATTTTTTCCGAGGCAAGATTGCTAATTATAAGTACTCCTAATAACGACCTTATTAATTATTGGAGTACAGGTGTTTCAGCCACCCATTGCTAACAAGTGCATAAAATCCAGCACATAGCCATAAAATATCCATTGGCAGTACAATGGGTTGTACTGAAGAGCTTAGTGCATGTTCATAAGATGCCACCTTTACCATAAATCAGTTTGTGACAATTCTGCCATACTAGATCTGCCCCGGTCAACTGTAAGTGCTATTATTATGCAGTAGAAGGGTCTAGGAGGGACCAATATCAATTTATTTTGGGGGGTTTTGCACACTTTCTGAGGCACCAGCTCCTACTGAACATGTACAAGAGTTCACAATGTATATGTATAGGAGTCTGTAATTGGCTGATGACTGTCACATGATACAGTTGTCAGGAAAATAGAAGCAATGTTTGAAATTACTTTAAAAAAAAAATCAGTATATGAAGATGTATTTGTTGTGAGATCTATGACAACCAAATAAACTCAAAAAATGCTCATAGTTACTCATCAAATCTAAAACTGTTTTAGACTCATTAAATGATGATTGTGGTTTGTGTAGAAGTAGTTAAATGTGATTGTATTGGTCAATATTTGAACTTCAGCAATAGCACTTGCATTTATCTATAGAGAAGAAAGACAAGCACTGAAAATAGATTTTACCTGCAAGAGAAATATATCAGATTGAAGAGTTTAAGGAATTTACTCTTATGATGAAGCTCATTCACCCAGCTAAGTGGTAGGAAATGTATCTCCACATCATTCAGAGGAAGGAAATCTGTAATAACAATAAAACAATAATATAAAAATAAATTATATAGATACAAATGATACTTAACCAATAGTAATTTAGGGTTAGAATAAATGCACACCATTTTTTCTTGTAGGTTGGCTCTGGTTTTCTGGTGTAATTTCTCTGTTATTACTTTCAGTTATTTTTCTTTTACTGTCAGATTGCTCAGGTGAAAGCTTGGAAAGTTTAGTTTCCTCTGACTTTGTAGATGTTGAAGGGAGAGAATATTTTTGTCCAGTGATTAATTCATAGAACAAAGCTGTGATGTTGTACAAGGAGATATCTTGAGCAGTCTAGAAAAGAAAGAAAGCACAAGCGTAATTATATCTATCTATCTATCTATCTATCTATCTATCTATCTATCTATGATCTTTAAAAACAAACATTTTTTTAGTTTACACAAAAGCAAATAGCTTTTCTCAGTGTAGTGTTATTGCACTGTGTTTCTGTTCATTGGCCCACATAGTTTATGCTGGGTAGTTTGAGCACTTATTCATGGAGGGACAGAAAAAGCACAACCACATAATACTAATACTATATGAGATTTTTAATTAGACTACAAAAAAAATCTTACATTGACTTAAAGTACATATAAATAGAAACTGTAATTTAACAATTACATTGAGTGGATGATACCACCATCCAGTGAATTTGTATTCTAGAATAGTTATGCTTGTGACTTGGTTAGGACAAACAGCACAGGCAATGGCTTCATGGAAATTGTATGGTAATAAAGGACTCACTGGATAATTAATTCATATGAATCAGAAATCGAGAAGGTAACTTTACAGGTAGGAGGTGTTTATGAATTCTGATAAAATTATCCCACTTTGCTCTAAACGTTAAAGGGACATTGTTCTTTGCATAAATGTTTTGTAGATGATTCCTTTATATAGCCCATCTGGGAGTGTTTTTGTAACAATGTATAATGTTGCCTATTCTTTAAAAAGAACAGTCAAGTCCAAAAAAAAACTTTCATGATTAAAATAGGAAATGTAATTTTAAACAACTTTACAATTTACTTTTATCACCAAGATTGCTTTGTGCTCTTGGTATTCTTAGATGAAAGCTAAACCTAGGAGGTTCATATGCTAATTTCTTAGACCTTAAAGACTGCCTCTAATCTGAATGCATTTTGACCACTAGAGGGCATTAGTTCATGTGTTTCATATAGATAACATTGAGCTCATGCACGTGAAGTTACCCTGGAGTGAGCACTGATTGGCTAAATAGTAAGTCTGTCAAAAGAACTGAAATAAGGGGGCAGTTTGCAGAAGCATAGATACAAGGTAATCACAGAGATAAAAAAGTGTATTTTTATAACAATGTTGGTTATGCAAAACTGGGGAATGGGTAATAAAGGGATTATCTTTCTTTTTAAACAACAAAAATTCTGGTGACTGTCCCTTTAATAACATTGTGCTGATTTTCAGACAACTAACAAGCCCCAATGTATAAGATGTAGACACAGACTCCTGCTGCTCCTGTTTGTGTAATGGGTCTTTTCATATGCATAGGAGGGGGGATGGGGGAGTGTCTGCTCTTCATGCTTTCTCAGCCCTTTTCAGTAAGTGTCCCAGCCTAACCTCATCAACAGTGCTAAACTGTGAGCAGCTACAGGGCACTGGAATAATAACAAAAATAATAATAATAATAATAATAATATAATGTGCTACTGTATAAAGCACACACACATTACACATACCTTTACATGTACTACTGTATAAAGCACACACACATTACACATACCTTTACATGAGCTACTGTATAAAGTACACAAACATTACACATACCTGTACATGAGCTACTGTATAAAGTACACAAACATTACACATACCTGTACATGAGCTACTGTATAAAGTACACAAACATTACACATACCTTTACATGTACTACTGTATAAAGCACACACATTACACATACCTTTACATGAGCTACTGTATAAAGTACACACACATTACACATACCTTTACATGTACTACTGTATAAAGCACACACACATTACACATACCTTTACATGAACTACTGTATAAAGTACACACATTACACATACCTTTACATGAGCTACTGTATAAAGCACACACATTACACATACCTTTACATGAGCTACTGTATAAAGCACACACACATTACACATACCTTTACATGAACTACTGTATAAAGTACACACATTACACATACCTTTACATGTACTACTGTATAAAGTACAGTAGTACACAAACATTACACATACCTTTACATGAACTACTGTATAAAGCACACACACATTACACATACCTTTACATGAACTACTGTATAAAGTACACACATTACACATACCTTTACATGTACTACTGTATAAAGTACAGTAGTACACAAACATTACACATACCTTTACATGAACTACTGTATAAAGTACACACACATTACACATACCTTTACATGAACTACTGTATACAGCACACACACATTACACATACCTTTACATGAACTACTGTATAAAGTACACACATTACACATACCTTTACATGTACTACTGTATAAAGTACAGTAGTACACAAACATTACACATACCTTTACATGAACTACTGTATAAAGTACACACACATTACACATACCTTTACATGAACTACTGTATAAAGCACACACACATTACACATACCTTTACATGTACTACTGTATAAAGCACACACATTACACATACCTTTACATGAGCTACTGTATAAAGTACACACACATTACACATACCTTTACATGTACTACTGTATAAAGCACACACACATTACACATACCTTTACATGTACTACTGTATAAAGCACACACATTACACATACCTTTACATGTACTACTGTATAAAGTACACACATTACACATACCTTTACATGTACTACTGTATAAAGTACACACATTACACATACCTTTACATGTACTACTGTATAAAGTACACACATTACACATACCTTTACATGTACTACTGTATAAAGCACACACATTACACATACCTTTATATGAACTACTGTATAAAGCACACACATTACACATACCTTTATATGAACTACTGTATAAAGTACACAAACATTACACATACCTTTACATGAGCTACTGTATAAAGCACCCACATTACACATACCTTTATATGAACTACTGTATAAAGCACACACATTACACATACCTTTACATGTACTACTGTATATAGCACACACATTACACATACCTTTACATGAGCTACTGTATAAAGCACACACATTACACATACCTTTATATGAACTACTGTATAAAGCACACACATTACACATACCTTTATATGAACTACTGTATAAAGTACACAAACATTACACATACCTTTACATGAGCTACTGTATAAAGCACCCACATTACACATACCTTTATATGAACTACTGTATAAAGCACACACACATTACACATACCTTTACATGTACTACTGTATAAAGCACACACACATTACACATACCTTTACATGAGCTACTGTATAAAGCACACACATTACACATACCTTTACATGAACTACTGTATAAAGTACACACATTACACATACCTTTACATGAGCTACTGTATAAAGTACACACATTACACATACCTTTACATGAGCTACTGTATAAAGCACACACACATTACACATACCTTTACATGAGCTACTGTATAAAGCACACACATTACACATACCTTTACATGAGCTACTGTATAAAGTACACACATTACACATACCTTTACATGAACTACTGTATAAAGCACACACACATTACACATACCTTTACATGAGCTACTGTATAAAGTACACACATTACACATACCTTTATATGAACTACTGTATAAAGCACACACACATTACACATACCTTTACATGAGCTACTGTATAAAGTACACACATTACACATACCTTTACATGAACTACTGTATAAAGCAAACACACATTACACATACCTTTATATGAACTACTGTATAAAGTACACACACATTACACATACCTTTACATGAGCTACTGTATAAAGTACACACACATTACACATACCTTTACATGAACTACTGTATAAAGTACACACATTACACATACCTTTACATGAGCTACTGTATAAAGCACACACATTACACATACCTTTACATGAACTACTGTATAAAGTACACAAACATTACACATACCTTTACATGAGCTACTGTATAAAGCACCCACATTACACATACCTTTATATGAACTACTGTATAAAGCACACACACATTACACATACCTTTACATGTACTACTGTATAAAGCACACACACATTACACATACCTTTACATGAGCTACTGTATAAAGCACACACATTACACATACCTTTACATGAACTACTGTATAAAGTACACACATTACACATACCTTTACATGAGCTACTGTATAAAGCACACACACATTACACATACCTTTACATGAGCTACTGTATAAAGTACACACATTACACATACCTTTACATGAGCTACTGTATAAAGCACACACACATTACACATACCTTTACATGAGCTACTGTATAAAGCACACACATTACACATACCTTTACATGAGCTACTGTATAAAGTACACACATTACACATACCTTTACATGAACTACTGTATAAAGCACACACACATTACACATACCTTTACATGAGCTACTGTATAAAGTACACACATTACACATACCTTTATATGAACTACTGTATAAAGCACACACACATTACACATACCTTTACATGAGCTACTGTATAAAGTACACACATTACACATACCTTTACATGAACTACTGTATAAAGCAAACACACATTACACATACCTTTATATGAACTACTGTATAAAGTACACACACATTACACATACCTTTACATGAGCTACTGTATAAAGTACACACACATTACACATACCTTTACATGAACTACTGTATAAAGTACACACATTACACATACCTTTACATGAACTACTGTATAAAGTACACAAACATTACACATACCTTTACATGAACTACTGTATAAAGTACACACACATTACACATACCTTTACATGAGCTACTGTATAAAGCACACACATTACACATACCTTTACATGTACTACTGTATAAAGCACACACACATTACACATACCTTTACATGAACTACTGTATAAAGCACACACACATTACACATACCTTTACATGAACTACTGTATAAAGCACACACACATTACACATACCTTTACATGAACTACTGTATAAAGCACACACACATTACACATACCTTTACATGAACTACTGTATAAAGCGCACACACATTACACATACCTTTACATGAACTAATGTATATAGCACACACATTACACATACCTTTACATGAACTACTGTATATAGCACACACATTACACATACCTTTACATGAACTACTGTATAAAGCACACAAACATTACACATACCTTTACATGAGCTACTGTATAAAGTACACACATTACACATACCTTTACATGTACTACTGTATAAAGTACAGTAGTACACAAACATTACACATACCTTTACATGAACTACTGTATAAAGTACACACACATTACACATACCTTTACATGAACTACTGTATAAAGTACACACACATTACACATACCTTTACATGAGCTACTGTATAAAGCACACACATTACACATACCTTTACATGAGCTACTGTATAAAGCACACACATTACACATACCTTTACATGAGCTACTGTATAAAGCACACAAACATTACACATACCTTTATATGAGCTACTGTATAAAGCACACACATTACACATACCTTTACATGAATTACTGTATAAAGCACAAACATTAAAGATACCTTTACATGAACTACTGTATAAAAGCACAAACATTACACATACCTTTACATGAGCTACTGTATAAAGTACACACACATTACACATACCTTTATATGAACTACTGTATAAAGCACACACACACATTACACATACCTTTACATGAGCTACTGTATAAAGTACACAATCATTATACATACCTTTACATGTACTACTCTATAAAGCAAACACATTACACATACCTTTACATGAACTACTGTATACAGCACACACACATTACACATACCTTTACATGAACTGCTGTATAAAGCACACACATTACACATACCTTTACATGAACTACTGTATAAAGTACACACACATTTCACATACCTTTACATGAACTACTGTATAAAGTACACAATCATTATACATACCTTTACATGTACTACTCTATAAAGCAAACACATTACACATACCTTTACATGAACTACTGTATACAGCACACACACATTACACATACCTTTACATGAACTACTGTATAAAGCACACACATTACACATACCTTTACATGTACTACTGTATAAAGCACACACATTACACATACCTTTACATTCGCTACTGTATAAAGCACACACACATATTACACATACCTTTACATGAACTACTGTATAAAGTACACAAACATTACACATACCTTTACATGAGCTACTGTATAAAGTACATACACATTACACATACCTTTACATAAATTACTGTATAAAGTACACAAACATTACACATACCTTTACATGAACTACTGTATAAAGTACACACACATTACACATACCTTTACATGAATTACTGTATAAAGCACAAACATTAAACATACCTTTCTTCTATATAGGTAAGACGAGTCCACCGCTTCATCCTTTACTTGTGGGATATTATCCTTCCCTACAGGAAGTGGCAAAGAGCACCACAGCAGAGCTGTCTATATAGCTCCTCCCTTAGCTCCACCCCCAGTCATTCTCTTTGCCTACTCTAAGCACTAGATAGAGTAAAGTGAAAGAGGTGATAAAATATTAGTTTTTAATTCTTCAATCAAGAGTTTGTTATTTTTAAATGGTACCCGTTTGTACTATTTACTCTCAGGCAGCAGATGGATGAAGACTGCTGCCTGGAGGATGATGATCTTAGCATTTGTAACTAAGGTCCATTTGCTGTTCCCACAGAAGCTGAGGAGTACAGGAAAATTCAGTGTGAGGAACGGTTTCATGCTTTGCAGCAATGAGGTATGTTCAGTCATATTTTTTCTGGAGAGACTGTGTATTTCAGAAAGACTGACATTATACCCAGGAGGGTAAGAGTAAGCAGTAATCCTAGAGCTAAAATAGGGGTATTACTTAGCTTGCTTATGGGGCCAATTACATATATGGTTGACACTGAATGCAAAATGTTTGTGAGCAAACGTTTTTTTAAAGGGAGTGCTTTAACATTTTTATGGGCAATAAACGTTTTGGGCATCTTTATTAGGGCACACATGGCTTACATTTTTGGGTCTTGGAACCCACATGGCTAGTTTTAACCGCTCTGGTGCGGTTCTTGGAGGCTCAGGGAACATCGAGTGAGATGGGCGGGGCCTATTTTCGCGCCTCAGATCCGCAGTTAGTTTGGCAGCAAGCTCTAACTCCTGAGGGCCCTGGTGTATGTTTTGTGCCAAATTGAAGCTTTTACCCCACACTTTCGATCCCAGAGGGCAGGTAGGGCCACAGCAGGGCTGTGGCAAGGTGCTGAGTGGTATTTTTCCGGATCTGGGCCTATTTTCGATCCGGTTTGGACATTAAGGGGTTAATTGTTAAAAAAATTTGTGGTGCAATCTTAACTACCTATAGTGGGTCTACATACAAAATTTTGAAAAATTTGGTGCATGTTTAGACTGTTTTGCAGAATGTGTATGCTTTTTTTCTCTTAAAGGCGCAGTACCGTTTTTTAAGATTGTTATTTTTTTCACTAAATAAAGTGTTTTCATGCTTGTTTGTAGTCATTACTAGCCTGTTCAACATGTCTGACATTGAGGAAAGTCAATGTTTAATATGTTTAGAAGCCATTGTGGAACCTCCACTTAGAATGTGTCCCTCATGCACTGAAAGGTCAATAAATTGTAAAGAACATATTTTAGCTACTAAAAGTATGTCGCAGGATGATTCTCAGTCAGAAGAGAATCAGGTTATGCCATCTAATTCTCCGCAAGTGTCACAACCGTTAACGCCCGCTCAAACGACGCCAAGTACTTCTAGTGCGTCTAATTTTTTCACCCTGCAAGATATGGCCGCAGTTATGAATACTACCCTCACTGAAGTTTTATCTAAGCTGCCGGGGTTGCAGGGGAAGCGCAGTAGGTCTGGTGTGAGAACAAACGCTGAGCCCTCTGACGCTTTATTAGCTATATCTGATGTAACCTCTTCTGATGGTACCCTGTTCTGAAGTGAGGGATTTGCTGGCTGAGGGAGAGATTTCTGAAAATATGTTCCCTCAGACAGATTCAGATATGACGGCTTTTAAATTTAAACTAGAACACCTCCGCTTATTGCTCAGGGAGGTTTTAGCGACTCTGGATGATTGTGACCATATTGTAGTTCCAGAGAAATTGTGTAAAATGGACAAATTCCTTGAGGTTCCTGCCTACACTGATGTTTTTCCGGTCCCTAAGAGGATTTCGGAAATTGTTACTAAGGAGTGGGATAGACCAGGTATTCCGTTCGCTTCCCCTACTACTTTTAATAAAATGTTTCCCATATCAGACGCCGTGCGGAACTCGTGGCAGACGGTCCCTTAGGTGGAGGACAGTTGTGCTTTCAAAGATCCTATGGATAAAAAATTAGAGGGTCTCCTGAAGAAAATATTTGTTCATCAAGGTTTTCTTCTCCAACCTATAGCGTGCATTGTTCCTGTAACTACTGCAGCGTCCTTTTGGTTCGAGGCTCTGGAAGAGGCTCTTCAGGTTGAGACTCCATTAGAGGATATTCTGGATAGAATTAGGGCTCTCAAGCTAGCTAATTCTATCATTACAGTTGCCGCTTCCAATTGGCTAAATTAGCGGCGAAGAATTCAGGTTTTGCCATTTTATCGAGCAGAGTGTTATGGCTTAAGTCCTGGTCTGCTGATGTGTCATCAAAAGCTAAGCTGTTAGCCATCCCTTTCAAGGGTAAGACCCTATTCGGGCCTGAACTGAAAGAGATCATTTCAGACATCACTGGAGGGAAAGGCCATGCCCTTCCTCAGGATAAGACTAATAAGATGAGGACCAAACAAAATAATTTTCGTTCCTTTCGAAACTTCAAAGGTGGTCCCTGTTCCTCTTCCCCTGCCGCAAAGCAGGAGGGGAATCTTGCTCAATCCAAGTCAGTCTGGAGACCTAATCAGACTTGGAACAAGGGTAAACAGGCCAAGAAGCCCGCTGCTGCCACCAAGACAGCATGAAGGGGTAGCCCCCGATCCGGGACCGGATCTAGTAGGGGGCAGACTTTCTCTATTCGCTCAGGCTTGGGCAAGAGACGTTCAGGACTCCTGGGCTTTAGAAATAGTAACCCAGGGGTATCTTCTAGATTTCAAAGATTCTCCCCCAAGGGGGAGATTCCATCTTTCTCAATTGTCTGTAAACCAGACAAAAAGAGAGGCGTTCTTACACTGTGTAGAAGACCTATATTCCATGGGAGTGATCTGCCCAGTTCCGGAAACAGAACAGGGGCAAGGGTTCTACTCCAATCTGTTTGTGGTTCCAAAAAAAGAGGGAACTTTCAGACCAATTTTGGATCTCAAGATGCTAAACAAATTCCTCAGAGTCCCATCCTTCAAGATGGAGACCATTCGGACTATTTTGCCAATGATCCAGGAGGGTCAATATATGACCACCGTGGACTTAAAGGATGCGTATCTACACATTCCTATACACAAAGATCATCACCAGTTCCTCAGGTTCGCCTTTCTGGACAAGCATTACCAGTTTGTGGCTCTTCCCTTCGGTTTGGCCACGGCTCCCAGAATTTTCACAAAGGTGCTAGGGTCCCTTATGGCGGTTCTAAGGCCGCAGGGCATAGCAGTGGCGCCTTATCTGGACGATATCTTAATCCAGGCGTCAACTTAACAAGTCTCCATTCCGGGGAACTCTGATAGATTCGGTGGACATGAAAATTTTTCTGACGGAGGTCAGGAAATCAAAGATTTTATCCCTCTACCGAGCTCTTCATTCCATTCCTCGGCCGTCAGTGGCTCAGTGTATGGAGGTAATCGGTTTAATGGTAGCGGCAATGGACATAGTTCGCTTGCATCTCAGACCACTGCAACTTTGCATGCTCAAGCAGTGGAATGGGGATTATGCAGATTTATCTCCTCAGATAAATCTGGATCAAGAGACCAGAGACTCTCTTCTTTGGTGGTTGTCACAGGATCATCTGTCCAAGGGAATGTGTTTGCACAATTGATTCAGTAATGGGGCACACCAGAATTGGATCTGATTGCGTCTCGTCAGAATGCCAAACTTCCTCGATACGGGTCCAGGTCAAGGGATCCTCAGGCAGTACTGATAGATGCTCTAGCAGTACCCTGGTCGTTCAACCTGGCTTATGTGTTTCCACCATTTCCTCTCCTTCCTCGTTTGATTGCCAGAATCAAACAGGAGAGAGCTTCAGTGATTTTGATAGCACCTGCGTGGCAACGCAAGACGTGGTATGCAGACCTGGTGGACATGTCATCTCTTCTACCATGGACTCTGCCACTGAGACAGGACCTTCTGATTCAAGGTCCGTTCCAGCATCCAAATCTTGTTTCTCTGCGACTGACTGCTTGGAGATGGAACGCTTGATCTATATCCAAGTGGGGGTTCTCAGAGTCGGTCATAGATACCTTGATTCAGGCTCGAAAGCCTGTCACCAGGAAAATTTATCATAAGATATGGCGTAAATATCTTTATTGGTGCAAATCCAAAGGCTACTCATGGAGTAAGATCAGGATTCCTAGGATTTTGTCCTTTCTCCAAGAAGGATTGGAGAAGGGGTTATCAGCTAGTTCCTTAAAGGGACAGATGTCTGCTTTATCAATTCTACTGCACAAACATCTGGCAGACGTTCCAGACGTTCAGTCGTTCTGTCAGGCTTTAGTTAGAATCAAGCCTGTGTTTAAACCTGTTGCTCTGCCATGGAGTTTGAATTTAGTTCTTAAGGTTCTTCAAGGGGTTCCGTTTGAACCTATGCATTCCATAGATATTAAGCTTCTATCTTGGAAAGTTCTGTTTTTAGTTGCTATCTCTTCGGCTCAAAGAGTTTCTGAACTATCTGCATTGCAATGCGACTCGCCTTATCTTGTTTTCCATGCTAGGGTGGTTTTGCGTACCAAACCTGGATTCCTTCCTAAGGTTGTTACTAATAAGAATATTAATCAGGAAATTGTTGTTCCTTCTCTGTGTCCTAATCCTTCCTCTAAGAAGGAGCGTCTGTTGCACAACTTGGACTTGGTTCGTGCTTTAAAGTTTTACATGCAAGTGACCAAAGATTTCCGTCAAACATCTTCTTTGTTTGTTGTCTATTCTGGTAGACGTAGAGGTCAAAAAGCTACGGCTACCTCTCTTGCCTTTTGGCTGAAAAGCATCATCCGTTTGGCATACGAGACTGCTGGACAGCAGCCTCCTGAAAGAATAACAGCTCACTCTACTAGAGCGGTGGCTTCCACATGGGCTTTTAAAAATGATGCTTCTGTTGAACAGATTAGTAAAGCTGCGACTTGGTCTTCGCTTCATACCTTTTCCAAATTTTACAAATTTGATACCTTTGCTTCTTCTGAGGCTATTTTTGGGAGAAAAACATAATTTATGCTTACCTGATAAATTCCTTTCTCCTGTAGTGTAGTCAGTCCACGGGTCATCATTACTTCTGGGATATTAACTCCTCCCCAACAGGAAGTGCAAGAGGATCACCCAAGCAGAGCTGCCATATAGCTCCTCCCCTCTACGTCACACCCAGTCATTCGACCGAGAACCAAACGAGAAAGGAGAAACTACAGGGTGCAGTGGTGACTGGAGTATAATTTAAAAAATTAGACCTGCCATAAAAAACAGGGCGGGCCGTGGACTGACTACACTACAGGAGAAAGGAATTTATCAGGTAAGCATAAATTATGTTTTCTCCTGTTAAGTGTAGTCAGTCCACGGGTCATCATTACTTCTGGGATACCAATACCAAAGCTAAAGTACACGGATGACGGGAGGGACAGGCAGGATCTTTATACGGAAGGGACCACTGCCTGAAGAACCTTTCTCCCAAAAACAGCCTCCGAAGAAGCAAAAGTGTCAAATTTGTAAAATTTGGAAAAAGTATGAAGAGAAGACCAAGTTGCAGCCTTGCAAATCTGTTCAACAGAGGCCTCGTTCTTAAAGGCCCAAGTGGAAGCCACAGCTCTAGTGGAATGAGCTGTAATTCTTTCAGGAGGCTGCTGTCCAGCAGTCTCATAGGCTAAACGTATTATGCTACGAAGCCAAAAAGAGAGAGAGGTAGCAGAAGCTTTTTGACCTCTCCTCTGTCCAGAATAAACGACAAACAGGGAAGAAGTTTGGCGAAAATCTTTAGTTGCCTGTAAATAAAATTTCAGGGCACGGACTACATCTAGATTGTGCAGAAGTCGTTCCTTCTTTGAAGAAGGATTAGGACACAATGATGGTACAACAATCTCTTGATTGATATTCTTGTTAGTGACAACCTTAGGTAAGAACCCAGGTTTAGTACGCAGAACTACCTTATCTGAATGAAAAATCAGATACGGAGAATCACAATGTAAGGCTGATAACTCAGAGACTCTACGAGCCGAGGAAATAGCCATTAAAAACAGAACTTTCCAAGATAACAGCTTGATATCAATGGAATGAAGGGGTTCAAACGGAACACCCTGTAAAACGTTAAGAACTAAATTTAAGCTCCATGGTGGAGCAACAGTTTTAAACACAGGCTTAATCCTGGCCAAAGCTTGGCAAAAAGCCTGAACGTCTGGAACTTCTGACAGACGCTCGTGTAAAAGAATGGACAGAGCTGAGATCTGTCCCTTTAAGGAACTAGCAGATAAACCCTTTTCTAAACCTTCTTGTAGAAAAGACAATATCCTAGGAATCCTAACCTTACTCCATGAGTAACTCTTGGATTCGCACCAATGTAAGTATTTACGCCATATTTTATGGTAAATCTTTCTGGTAACAGGCTTCCTAGCCTGTATTAAGGTATCAATAACTGACTCCGAAAAACCACGCTTTGATAAAATCAAGCGTTCAATTTCCAAGCAGTCAGCTTCAGAGAAATTAGATTTTGATGTTTGACAGGACCCTGAATTAGAAGGTCCTGTCTCAGAGGCAGAGACCAAGGTGGACAGGATGACATGTCCACTAGATCTGCATACCAGGTCCTGCGTGGCCACGCAGGCGCTATCAGAATCACCGATGCTCTCTCCTGTTTGATCCTGGCAATCAATCGAGGAAGCATCGGGAAGGGTGGAAACACATAGGCCATCCCGAAGGTCCAAGGTGCTGTCAAAGCATCTACCAGGACTGCTCCCGGGTCCCTGGACCCGTAACAAGGAAGCTTGGCGTTCTGGCGAGACGCCATGAGATCTATCTCTGGTTTGCCCCAAAGTCGAAGTATTTGGGCAAAGATCTCCGGATGAAGTTCCCACTCCCCCGGATGAAAAGTCTGACGACTTAGGAAATCCGCCTCCCAGTTTTCCACTCCAGGAATGTGGATCGCTGACAGGTGGCAAGAGTGAGACTCTGCCCAGCGAATTATCTTCGATACTTCCATCATCGCTAGGGAGCTTCTTGTCCCTCCTTGATGGTTGATGTAAGCTACAGTCGTGATGTTGTCCGACTGAAACCTGATGAACCCCCGAGTTGTTAACTGAGGCCAAGCCAGAAGGGCATTGAGAACTGCTCTCAATTCCAGAATGTTTATTGGAAGGAGACTCTCCTCCTGAGTCCATGATCCCTGAGCCTTCAAGGAATTCCAGACAGCGCCCCAACCTAGTAGGCTGGCGTCTGTTGTTACAATTGTCCAATCTGGTCTGCTGAATGGCATCCCCCTGGACAGATGTGGCCGAGAAAGCCACCATAGAAGAGAATTTCTGGTCTCTTGATCCAGATTCAGAGTAGGGGACAAATCTGAGTAATCCCCATTCCACTGACTTAGCATGCACAATTGCAGCGGTCTGAGATGTAGGCGTGCAAATGGTACAATGTCCATTGCCGCTCCCATTAAGCCGATTACCTCCATGCATTGAGCCACTGACGGGTGTTGAATGTAATGAAGGACACGGCAAGCATTTTGAAGCTTTGTTAACCTGTCTTCTGTCAGGTAAATCTTCATTTCTACAGAATCTATAAGAGTCCCCAAGAAGGGAACCCTTGTGAGTGGTAAGAGAGAACTCTTCTCTACGTTCACCTTCCACCCATGCGACCTTAGAAATGCCAGTACTAACTCTGTATGAGACCTGGCAGTTTGAAAGCTTGACGCTTGTATCAGAATGTCGTCTAGGTACGGAGCCACCGAAATTCCTCGCGGTCTTAGCACCGCCAGAAGAGAGCCCAGAACCTTTGTGAAGATTCTTGGAGCCGTAGCCAACCCGAATGGAAGAGCTACAAACTGGTAATGCCTGTCTAGGAAGGCAAACCTTAGATACCGGTAATGATCTTTGTGAATCGGTATATGAAGGTAGGCATCCTTTAAATCCACTGTGGTCATGAACTGACCCTTTTGGATCATGGGTAAGATTGTCCGAATAGTTTCCATTTTGAACGATGGAACTCTTAGGAATTTGTTTAGGATCTTTAAATCCAAGATTGGTCTGAAGGTTCCTTCTTTCTTGGGAACCACAAACAGATTTGAGTAAAACCCTTGTCCGTGTTCCGACAGCGGAACCGGATGGATCACTCCCATTAGTAAAAGATCTTGTACACAGCGTAGAAACGCCTCTTTCTTTATCTGGTTTGTTGACAACCTTGAAAGATGAAATCTCCCTTTTGGGGGAGAGGCTTTGAAGTCCAGAAGATATCCCTGAGATATGATCTCTAACGCCCAGGGATCCTGGACATCTCTTGCCCAAGCCTGGGCGAAGAGAGAGAGTCTGCCCCCCACTAGATCCGTTCCCGGATCGGGGGCCCTCACTTCATGCTGTCTTAGGGGCAGCAGCAGGTTTTCTGGCCTGCTTGCCCTTGTTCCAGGACTGGTTAGGTTTCCAGCCTTGCCTGTATCGAGCAACAGCTCCTTCCTGTTTTGGAGCAGAGGAAGTTGATGCTGCTCCTGCCTTGAAATTACGAAAGGCACGAAAATTAGACTGTCTAGCCTTAGGTTTGGCTCTGTCTTGAGGCAGGGCATGGCCTTTACCTCCTGTAATGTCAGCGATAATTTCCTTCAAACCGGGCCCGAATAAGGTCTGCCCTTTGAAAGGTATGTTAAGTAATTTAGATTTAGAAGTAACATCAGCTGACCAGGATTTTAGCCACAGCGCTCTGCGTGCCTGAATGGCGAATCCGGAATTCTTAGCCGTAAGTTTAGTTAAGTGTACTACGGCATCAGAAATAAATGAATTAGCTAGCTTAAGGGCTTTAAGCTTGTGTGTAATCTCATCTAGTGGAGCTGATTCAAGGGTCTCTTCCAGAGACTCAAACCAAAATGCTGCTGCAGCTGTGACAGGTGCAATGCATGCAAGGGGTTGTAATATAAAACCTTGTTGAACAAACATTTTCTTAAGGTAACCCTCTAACTTTTTATCCATTGGATCTGAAAAGGCGCAGCTATCCTCCACCGGGATAGTGGTACGGTTAGCTAAAGTAGAAACTGCTCCCTCCATCTTAGGGACCGTTTGCCATAAGTCCCGAGTGGTGGCGTCTATTGGAAACATCTTTCTGAATATAGGAGGGGGTGAGAAAGGCACACCGGGTCTATCCCACTCCTTAGTAACAATTTCAGTAAGTCTCTTAGGTATTGGAAAAACGTCAGTACTCGACGGTACCGCAAAATATTTATCCAACCTACACATTTTCTCTGGTATTGCAACTGTGTTACAATCATTCAGAGCCGCTAAGACCTCCCCTAGTAATACACGGAGGTTTTCCAGCTTAAACTTAAAATTTGAAATGTCTGAATCCAGTTTATTTGGATCAGATCCGTCACCCGCAGAATGAAGCTCTCCGTCCTCATGTTCTGCAAATTGTGACGCAGTATCTGACATGGCCCTAATATTATCAGCGCACTCTGTTCTCACCCCAGAGTGATCTCGCTTACCTCTAAGTTCTGGTAATTTAGACAAAACTTCAGTCATAATATTAGCCATGTCCTGTAGTGTGATTTGTAATGGCCGCCCTGAAGTACTCGGCGTTACAATATCACGCACCTCCCGAGCGGGAGATGCAGGTACTGACACGTGAGGCAAGTTAGTCGGCATAACTTCCCCCTCGTTGTTTGGTGAATGATGTTCAATTTGTACAGAATGACTCTTATTCAAAGTAGCATCAATGCAATTAGTACATAAATTTCTATTGGGCTCCACCTTGGCTTTTGCACATATAGCACAGAGATATTCCTCTGAGTCAGACATGTTTAACAAACTAGCAATTAAACTAGCAAGCTTGGAAATACTTTTCACTCAAATTACAAGTAATATGGAAAATGCACTGTGCCTTTAAGAAGCACAGAAAAAAATTATGACAGTTTAATAATAAGGAACCGGAAAAATTATAACAATCAGATTTTTCCCGGTAAAGGCATAAATTTAGCAAAGGATTGCCCCCATTAGCAATGGATAACTAACCCTTAATAGCAGAAAAAATGTACAAATATAAACGTTTTTTATCACAGTCAAAGCACAATCTCACAGGTCTGCTGTGAGTGATTACCTCCCTCAAAATAATTTTTTTGAAGACCCTTGAGCTCTGTAGAGACAATCCGGATCATGCAGGAAGAGAAAAACACTTTTGACTGAATTTTTGATGCGTAGCAAAAGCGCCAAAATAGGCCCCTCCCCCTCACCCACAGCAGTGAGGGAAGTTCAGTAAACTGTCTTAAATTAAAATAAACGACAGCCAAGTGGAAAAACAGTGCCCAAAAACAATTTTTTCACCCAGTACCTCAGATAATTAAACAATTTAGCATGCCAGCAAAAACGTTTAAAATCAAATAACATGAAATGTCATTAAACAGCCTGTTGCTAGACGTTCCCACTGCAAGTTAGGCTAAAAATTATATGCATATAGTATTAACCAGAGAAGTGCCATTCCCCAGAATACTGAAGTGTACACATATATACATAAACAGCCTGATACCAGTTGCTACTACTGCATTTAAGGCTGAACTTACATTATATCGGTATTGGCAGTATTTTCTAGTCAATTCCATTCCTCAGAAAATAATATACTGCAACATACCTCTTTGCAGGTGAACCTGCCCGCTGTCCCCTGATCTGAAGTTTACCTCACTCCTCAGAATGGCCGAGAACAGCAAAATGAATTTTAGCTACGCCGGCTAAAATCATCCAAAAACTCAGGTAGATTCTTCTTCAAATTCTACCTGAGAAGGAACAACACACTCCGGTGCTGTTTTAAAATAACAAACTTTTGATTGAAGATATAAAAACTAAGTATAATCACCACAGTCCTCTCACACATCCTATCTATTAGTTGGGTGCAAGAGAATGACTGGGTGTGACGTAGAGGGGAGGAGCTATATGGCAGCTCTGCTTGGGTGATCCTCTTGTACTTCCTGTTGGGGAGGAGTTAATATCCCAGAAGTAATGATGACCCGTGGACTGACTACACTTAACAGGAGACAGTTCTTCAAGCAGTGGTGCCTTCTGTTTAACCATCTGTCTTGTCCCTCCCGTTCATCCGTGTTCTGTAGCTTTGGTATTGTATCCCACAAGTAAAGGATGAATCCGTGGACTCGTCTTACCTATATAGAAGAAAACTAAATTTATGCTTACCTGAAAAATTGATTTCTTCTATGGTAAGACGAGTCCACGGCCCGCCCTGTCATTTTAAGACAGATTATATTTTTTTTAGTTTAACTCAGTCACCTCTGCACCTTGTAGTTTCTCCTTTTTCTTCCTGTACCTTCGGTTGAATGACTGGGGGGTGGAGCTAAGGGAGGAGTTATATAGACAGCTCTGCTGTGGTGCTCTTTGCCACTTCCTGTAGGGAAGGATAATATCCCACAAGTAAAGGATGAATCCGTGGACTTGTCTTACCATAGAAGAAATCAATTTATCAGGTAAGCATAAATTTAGTTTTACATGAACTACTGTATAAAGTACACACATTACACATACCTTTACATGAATTACTGTATAAAGTACACACACATTACACATACCTTTACATGAGCTACTGTATAAAGCACACACACATTACACATACCTTTACATGAACTACTGTATAAAGCACACAAACATTACACATACCGTTACATGAACTACTGTATAAAGCACACAAACATTACACATACCTTTACATGAACTACTGTATAAAGCACACACACATTACACATACCTTTACATGAATTACTGTATAAAGCACACACATTACACATACCTTTACATGTACTACTGTATAAAGTACACACACATTACACACACCTTTACATGCGCTACTGTATAAAGCACACACACATTACACATACCTTTACATGAACTACTGTATAAAGCACACAAACATTACACATACCGTTACATGAACTACTGTATAAAGCACACAAACATTACACATACCTTTACATGAACTACTGTATAAAGCACACACACATTACACATACCTTTACATGAATTACTGTATAAAGCACACACACATTACACATACCTTTACATGAACTACTGTATAAAGCACACACATTACACATACCTTTACATGTACTACTGTATAAAGTACACACACATTACACATACCTTTACATGAGCTACTGTATAAAGCACACAAACATTACACATACCTTTACATGAACTACTGTATAAAGCACACACATTACACATACCTTTACATGTACTACTGTATAAAGTACACACACATTACACATACCTTTACATGCGCTACTGTATAAAGCACACACATTACACATACCTTTACATGAGCTACTGTATAAAGTACACAAACATTACACATACCTTTACATGAACTACTGTATAAAGCACACACACATTACACACACCTTTACATGAGCTACTGTATAAAGCACACACACATTACACATACTTTTACATGAACTACTGTATAAAGAACACACATTACACATACCTTTACATGAGCTACTGTATAAAGCACACACACATTACACATACCTTTACATGAACTACCGTATAAAGCACACAAACATTACACATACCTTTACATGAACTACTGTATAAAGCACACACATTACACATACCTTTACATGTACTACTGTATAAAGTACACACACATTACACATACCTTTACATGCGCTACTGTATAAAGCACACACATTACACATACCTTTACATGAGCTACTGTATAAAGTACACAAACATTACACATACCTTTACATGAACTACTGTATAAAGCACACACACATTACACACACCTTTACATGAGCTACTGTATAAAGCACACACACATTACACATACTTTTACATGAACTACTGTATAAAGAACACACATTACACATACCTTTACATGAGCTACTGTATAAAGCACACACACATTACACATACTTTTACATGAACTACTGTATAAAGCACACACATTACACATACCTTTACATGAGCTACTGTATAAAGCACACACACATTACACATACCTTTACATGAGCTACTGTATAAAGCACACACATTACACATACCTTTACATGAGCTACTGTATAAAGCACACACACATTACACATACCTTTACATGAGCTACTGTATAAAGCACACACATTACACATACCTTTACATGAATTACTGTATAAAGCACAAACATTACACATACCTTTACATGAACTACTGTATAAAGTACACACACATTACACATACCTTTACATGAACTACTGTATAAAGCACACACATTACACATACCTTTACATTAGCTACTGTATAAAGCACACACACATTACACATACCTTTACATGAGCTACTGTATAAAGCACACACATTACACATACCTTTACATGAGCTACTGTATAAAGCACACACACATTACATATACCTTTACATGAGCTACTGTATAAAGCACACAAACATTACACATACCTTTACATGAACTACTGTATAAAGTACACACACATTACACATACCTTTACATGAGCTACTGTATAAAGCACACACATTACACATACCTTTACATTAGCTACTGTATAAAGCACACACACATTACACATACCTTTACATGAACTACTGTATAAAGCACACACATTACACATACCTTTACATGAGCTACTGTATAAAGCACACACACATTACATATACCTTTACATGAGCTACTGTATAAAGCACACACACATTACACATACCTTTACATGAGCTACTGTATAAAGCACACACACATTACATATACCTTTACATGAGCTACTGTATAAAGCACACACATTACACATACCTTTACATGAATTACTGTATAAAGCACAAACATTAAAGATACCTTTACATGAACACCATTGGCTTTTTTGAACAAGCTCTTATCTTCAGATTCTATTCCAAAGGCTATGTAAGGGCTAGTAGTTATGTCTCCCCAGTAACCTCTAGTATGCACCTTTGTACCATTCTACAAGATAAAGGAAACAAAGAATTGTCATTGCACTAATGTTACAACTTTATAAAACATTTACAAATATAATACTGCTTGTGTATTCAAGAACAGTCTAATATTTTTTTTCACAGCTGATGCATAATGCTATAAAATAGGTAACCATTATTCTCTAGAGTTCCTAAGAACCCAACTAATCAAGTGGCATAGGCATAGCAGAACATTTAGTGGCTGAAAATATCCACAGCTTGTACAAAACAGTATCTAATCAGCACATTGATTATAGCTCTATGAGGTTCTTTATTTAATTCATCATGACTTGTATATTTAAATAACAGTATAGATTATTTCTTGTCATTTCAGAAGATTGGAAGCCAAAAACAATCATTTTTAAATAAACACGTTATTACAGCTGGCATTTCTGGCACGTTTAAGCAAAAAAATAGCTGCTAATAGAACGTTACTAATTAGCCCCTTGGCTGCCAGTGAGCTACAAAGCAATGAGTTTCTGACACCATTGGCAGACAAGGGGTTACTGGGCGATATAGAGAAGACTGGTGATTGGTGTTTAAGAGCAGTGGAAGCAACATGCTTTATTTTGTTTAAATATATATACAGAATTGATTTTATTTATATATATATATATATATATATATATATATATATAAAATCTCAAGCTCAATGCAATACTCTTGTTATATATACAAACACACACACGCACAGGTGGTTTGAAGGGATCCCTTCTGTGTATTCCCTTTCCATCTGCTAAAGGAATTTAGACATTTATGTGGATATCTTCTGCCCGATTAGTAGGCAGACATTTGCATAAAGTACATCCTGTGACTGATAGTCTGGGAAAGTGAATCAGGAGTTGGCTCACGAGCCCATGTGCTGGTACTAAACACTGTTTTGTTTGCATGTTTTAGAGTGACTTACATTAAAGGGACAGAGCCAGATAACACTATGGCCATGTAAGATACAAGTGTGATATATCTTAGAATTCATTCTCTTGACATGTCTGAGATTGTAAAGAAAATTAAAAATATTAGAAATACTTTTGAATTATTGGGTCTCAGACAAAGTGAGAGGAAAGGTTATGAAGTGAAAATGAAACATTTCTACTGCAGATCTAAGGAACCTGAAATGAGACCAACTGAGTGGCCATAAGTGAAACTCAATAAAGTAAACCAAACTGAAAAGATGAATTTTCTATTTCTGTTTCAAATGTAGAACAAATGATCTATTGATTTAGGAGCTTTTGAACTATTTATTAAAAGGGACATATAATTGCAAACAGGTGTTCAAATATTAATACAATATTTCTTGCATTTAACTATGTATTTAACCCCTGCACTACTGGTACCTAGCTGAACACATATGGTGAGCCAATGACAAAAGGCATATGTGTGTAGCCATCAATTCCCAGCTAGTTCCCTTTAAAGCATTGCTGCTCCTGAGAATACCTATAGATTCACCACTTTAATAAGATCAGTTTTATCTAAATGTTGTTCAACAAGATTACCCCTTCCCGCCGTTAGGACGTTCCATGCCGTCCTAACCGCGCTGGGCTTTAGTGCCGTTAGAACGGCATGGAACGTCCTAGCCGTTGTGCTGTACTAAAGCAGCTACGGCTTCTTAACTGGGATTGCGGACTGGAGGGCGTGCCCAGCATCATAGGCACTCCCCCCAGACCCGACCCCATCATTGAAAGCACACGAACGCATGTACAATCGCGTGATTTCAATTTTTTTACATAAGAAATTTGTTCCAATGTAACAAATAAATACCGCCAGGAAGGGGTTAAACCCAGGAACTTTAATCATATATTGATGGCCACCCAATCTCTAAAAGGTTCTCTGTTGAAAAGCAAGTCTACATAGACTCAGGAGCGTGTATGTGTCACTATATATAGCAACAGTGATTGCGCAACAATATAAAAGTGGTTTTACATTGTTGTAAACACTGCTGCAATATACTGCTCAAGAAACTTGCACCCTCTAGAACATATCGTTCACAGAAGCCTGTCAGTAAACAGCTGTTATATGTATACAAGTCTGTGATTGGCTGATAATTGTAAAGCATTACAATGGACAGGGAAATTAAATAAAACTTTGAAATTTGTCAGAAAAAAAAATCTGCTTGTTGAGATTAAACGTCTTATTGAATTGTCATTTTATTATACATTTGTTGATTATGCAATTCTACTGTATCTAATAGTCCATTAAAGCACATAATATATATGAAAGGTAGAGTAGTGTCCTTACTAAGGGCAGAATATAAAGATGCCTTCTTGTCTTTATAAAGTAAAAAAAGAGACAAGGGAAGCCAGATATGACTGAAATATTCAGAAATAACAAGGGATTTTAGCACGGGCAAAAAAAAAGTTAGGGAAGACGTCATTACCTAAATGTGTGTAGCTGATTTTTCTACATAGACTGAACTATGCTTACAACAGTTAAGCCTATACATATGCAGAGCAACATCTTGAACATGTGTAGGCACCTGTGTATAGAAGATGTCATCTGGAACTCAAAAGGGTCTCAGCTGTCTGCATAAAATGCTGATGAGTTCAAAGTGCCAAAACAGGTTGAGATCTGTGCATATCCTAAAAGGGCTAATTGAGTAAAAATAGTTTGCATTAAAAAAAAAAATCTGCTGCCAAGTATTTTATTTTTTTAAAAATAAGCAAAAACAATGTATGCTTACCTGATAAATGTATTTATTTCTTGACACGGTGAGTCCACGGATCATCTAATTACTATTGGGAATACCACTCCTGCCCAGCAGGAGGCATCAAAGAGCACCACAGCAAAGCTGTGGTGTCTGAAGTTTATAACAAAAAAACTCTGTCCTTAAGAAAAAAGGGTGGGCTGTGGACTCATTGTGTCAAGAAAGAAAGAAATTTATCATCAGGTAAGCATACATTTTGTTTTCTTTCTAATGACACAGTGATTCCACAGATCATCTAATTACTATTGGGAATCAATACCCAAGCTAGAGGACACAGATGATAAGGGAGGGACAAGACAGGGAACCTAAACGGAAGGCCCCACTGCTTGAAGAACCTTTCTCCCAAAAGAAGCCTCAGCCGAGGCAAAAGTATCAAATGTATAAAATTTAGAAAAAGTGTGAAGAGAGGACCAAGTTGCAGCCTTGCAATCTGTTCCACAGAAGCTTCATTTTTTTATGCCCAGGAAGAGGAGACAGCTCTCGTAGAATGAGCCGTAACTCTCTCAGGAGGCTGCTGTCCAGCAGTTTCATAAGCCAAGCGAATGATACTCTTCAGCCACAAAGAGAGAGAAGTAGCCATAGCTTTCATCCCCTTACGTTTTCGAGAGAAAACTAAAAACAGAGCAGAAGACTGACGAAAATCCTTAGTCGCCTGTAAATAGAATTTCAATGCACATACCACGTCCAGATTGTGCAGCAGACGTTCCTTCTGAGAAGAAGGGTTAGGACACAAGGGAGGAACAACAATCTCCTGATTAATGTTCCGATCTGAAACCACTTTAGGGAGAAACCCTAACTTAGTATACAAAACTACCTTATCCAAATGAAAAAAAAGGTAAGGAGACTGTAATGCCGAGAGCTCTGAAACTCTACGAGCAGATGAAATAGCAACAAGAAACAAAACCTTCCAAGAAAATAACCAAATATCTAAGGAATGCATAGGCTCAAAACAGAGCCTGTTGAAGAACTTAAAGAACGAGATTAAGACTTCAAGGAGGAGCAACCGGGTTAAACACAGGCCTGATTCTGACCAAGGCCTGACAGAATGATTGCACGTCTGGTACATCCGCCAGACGTTTATGTAACAAAATAGACAAGGCAGATATTTGACCCTTTAGGGAGCTTGCCGATAAACCCTTCTCCAAGCCCTCTTGGAGAAAAGATAAAATTCTAGGAATCCAAACTCTACTCCAAGAGTAGCCTTTGGATTCACACCAATGCAGCTATTTATGCCATATCTTATGGTAAATCTTTCTAGTCACAGGCTTACGTGCCTGAATCATGCTCTCAATGACCGACTCTGAAAATCCACGCTTAGCTAAAATTAAGCGTTCAATCTCCAAGCAGTCAGCTTCAGAGAAACTATATTTGGATGAAGGAAGGGCCTCTGAAGTAGAAGGTCCTTTCTCAATGGAAGTCTCCAAGGTGGACGAGACGACATCTCCACCAGGTCTGCATACCAACAAAAATAAATCTCAGCGCTCCCTTCAACACAGAAAATATATGTTTGTGCACAATATTCTAGTAGCTCCCTCAAAGTAAGACTCTTCTTGTTAATAACACTTAAAATAACACTACAATAAATACTCCTAAAACATTCACTAGAAATAATTTAAATTACTATTTAAAATCCATTAAAAAGTGTCATGAAATATATTACCATATACAAAAAAGTATAATTTCCACTGAATTAATGTTGTAAAAAACTGGTACTTGATAATAAAAGTTCACAAGAAGTCTTTCCTCTGTCTTTAGCTTTGTTTTGGGTCAGGCTGCTCAGTGTGTGGTCCGGATCTCATGGTCCCGGCAAAGAGAAGGTAACTGAAAAATACAAAAACACACAGCGCCCACCGATTCAAAGTAGCTTTATGAACAATTTATTTGATCACCTAAAATAAAAATTTCACACTTACAAGATAGCAGTGTAAAACAAGCCCTTCATATATATGACAGCCGTAGTCCTTTAGTCCTTTAGGTTTGTTTTAGCCTGCATGTCTTGGATCCCTTCACTGTATGTTTCACCGCTGTAGCTGTTTGCTTTCTTTCAGCAGCACTTTCTGTTTACCGCTGGCGGTTTCATAAAACCGGGATTCCGACTTCAGCTGGCTTTGGTCACTTCGGCAGATTCCCCGGCTGTCCCTTATTAGTTACCCAACGCGTTTCCTTTGCATTCGTGCAAACTTCTTCAGGGGTATTAAATTGCTGATACTCCTTTCCATTAATAGAGAAATAGTTAAGTCTGGCACTGTGAAAAATAATATAGTAGGAATAAAGGGATATAATATTCCCTGGTGCTAACCCTTAGAAGAATTACTTGATTAAGGATAGGGGGAAGAAACTGGACTAGAAGGGGTTAATTAGCACTCATTCCTATAATTATTAATGAGTATGTTGAGATATTCAACTATTCAAAAGTATAAAGTAAAGTTAAGTTAAAACTTAATATTTATTAAACCACTAATTAAAAAGAGTGTAAATGAGCAAGACACTCTCACCATTTACAAAATGCCCCACAATTCCCTCTACACTCACACCAGTGAGAATCACCCTGCAATAACCCAGACAGTGAACACAGCTTCCACCACCCCCCTGTATTCCTGGCTAGTAACAGGATACGCTGGCTTCAGGTGACAGGGATGGCTTCTATTCTGTGTGCACACGTCCCTTGCAGTGGATTGTGGTGTGAGAATTAAATGATTAAAAACAATTATGCTTGAATAAGCATACTGTTAAGTTTAGGCACAAACGCGTTTCAGCCAAGTAGCGGTTTAAAAGGTGCTGGTAGCGAGTCACTCATCTTGTCAAATTTGGATTGCACATTGAGAAAGGCCGCTACTCGGCCGAAACGCGTTTGTGCCTAAACTTAACAGTATGCTTATTCAAGCATAATTGTTTTTAATCATTTAATTCTCACACCACAATCCACTGCAAGGGACGTGTGCACACAGAATAGAAGCCATCCCTGTCACCTGAAGCCAGCGTATCCTGTTACTGGCCAGGAATACAGGGGGGTGGTGGAAGCTGTGTTCACTGTCTGGGTTATTGCAGGGTGATTCTCACTGGTGTGAGTGTAGAGGGAATTGTGGGGCATTTTGTAAATGGCGAGAGTGTCTTGCTTATTTACACTCTTTTTAATTAGTGGTTTAATAAATATTAAGTTTTAACTTAACTTTACTTTATACTTTTGAATAGTTGAATATCTCAACATACTCACTAATAATTATAGGAATGAGTGCTAATTAACCCCTTCTAGTCCAGTTTCTTCCCCCTATCCTTAATCAAGTAACTCCTTTCCATTAAGCCTGATGTTAAAAATCCTCTTGACCGGATATAATCACCGGCACCTGCACAGGTGTATACTCCTGCTGGGTCCTAATGCCCTATCTTAAACATTCAATACCTTGTATATTACCAGAATGTATACACACAATTGCTTAACCCAATATTTTTCAAGAAAAGAGAATTTTTTTTTATTTTTTTTTACATAAATATATTGCACAAACATTAAAAACACTATTAAAAGGTTTAGAATATTTGAATGTTTCAATATGAACTTCATAGCGGACACAAGTGCTAAGCAACTTAATATTTTCCTTAACAAATTTAAAATATATTCTGTAAAATCCTAATAACTAAATTATCTCTTGCTAAATGTTCTTAAGCCCCCTTGGTTTCTAATTTTAACACATTCCTCCCCAGATCTGATTAATTACATATTTTGTATAGCAACCTTTCCTATGTGAAAGCTGCCAAATCTAAATCAATATTTAATCCGATTGGATAGAGACTTTTTAGCTCTGTGATCCAAAAAGTCTCACGCCTCCTCAGTTGCATGAGACGATTTGTGCCCCCTAATTTATGTGGGATCCAATCTATTACCTTTATTTTTAGGTCATCTGGGTTACTCGAATGGAATTCTTTAAAATGATCTACAACACTATGCTTCACAATTCCCTTTATGATATTATTTGTATGTTCCCAAAATCTCCTTTTTATCTTTCTTTTTGTTCTCCCCAAATAAATTTTATTGCATGAACAGATCAATTGATAAACCACATGGGTTGATTCGCAAGTGCATCTATATTTCATATTATAACTTGCATCACCCATTGCATCTTGAAATGTATCTGATTGTAATACATATGGGCACATATTGCAATCATCCTTTTTACATCTATACATGCCCTGTTTTTGTGATAACCAGTTCGTTTTTGATGATATTACCTGAACCTCTTTCAGTTTAGAGGGTGCCAAGAATTGTTTCAGATCTTTATTTTTTCTGAATACAACCCTTGGCTTCTCTCCTAGCAATGGATCCAAAATTGAATCTTGCTTTAAGATATTCCAATTTTTATTCAAAATTTTATAGATCTGATTTGATCCTTCAGAATAGGTTGTAACAAACAGGGGCTCCTCATTAAATTTAGTCTTTTTTATTTGTGACTTATCTCTTATCTTTGGGGATCAGGAGTTGTTCCCGAGCTATTTGGTCAGTTCTATTTTTTGCTCTGATAAGCCAATCCTCCTTATATCCCTTCTCTCTAAATTTGTTGGTTAAAATGTCTGCCTCCTTCTCATAATCTATTCCTTCTGTACAATTTCTTTTCAGACGTTGGTATTGTTCCAGTGGAACATTTTGTATCCACCTCATTAAATGGCCACTGCTAGCACTTAAAAAATTATTTCTGTCCGTTTCCTTCCTGTAATTTTTCACACTGATTTTATTATCCTTATTGCTATATAATGTTAAATCTAGAAAATTTATACTATCCTGAGAGATTACTTTGGTAAATTTCAAATTGAATGTATTAGCATTTAGATGTTCCACAAATTTTAGGGCTTCCTCCCTGTCCCCTTCCCAAATAAATAACAGATCATCTATGAATCTGTAATACTTTTTTATATGACCCAAATAAGGATTATTGGACCATATATGTTGCTCCTCAAATTCCCCCATATAAATATTCGCATATGAGGGGGCCATGGTAGTGCCCATGGCCGTCCCCTCTATTTGTCTGTAAAATTGTTTTTCAAATAGAAAACAGTTGTGTTCTAAAATAAATTGAATTCCTTTTATAATAAATGTAATATGGTTTTCTAACATATTGCTTTTAGCACACTGTGAAGCTACTGCTTTCACTCCTTTTATATGGGGGATTGAGGTATACAATGCTGATACATCACAGGAAATCCACAAGGACCCGGGACTCCACGGGGAACCCTCAAACTTAGTTATAACACCCATTGTATCCCTAACATAAGTTTGGATATTCTTCACAATGGGTTGTAAATAACCATCAATGTATTTTGAAAGATGGTCTGTTACGGAATCTATTCCTGATATAATGGGTCTCCCTGGAGGATTCACTGGGTCCTTGTGGATTTTGGGCAAATGATAGAAAATCATTTGGATCAGAGCTAAAAAGTCTCTACAGGGAGTGCAGAATTATTAGGCAAATGAGTATTTTGACCACATCATCCTCTTTATGCATGTTGTCTTACTCCAAGCTGTATAGGCTCGAAAGCCTACTACCAATTAAGCATATTAGGTGATGTGCATCTCTGTAATGAGAAGGGATGTGGTCTAATGACATCAACACCCTATATCAGGTGTGCATAATTATTAGGCAACTTCCTTTCCTTTGGCAAAATGGGTCAAAAGAAGGACTTGACAGGCTCAGAAAAGTAAAAAATAGTGAGATATCTTGCAGAGGGATGCAGCACTCTTAAAATTGCAAAGCTTCTGAAGCGTGATCATCGAACAATCAAGCGTTTCATTCAAAATAGTTAACAGGGTCGCAAGAAGCGTGTGGAAAAACCAAGGTGCAAAATAACTGCCCATGAACTGAGAAAAGTCAAGCGTGCAGCTGCCAAGATGCCACTTGCCACCAGTTTGGCCATATTTCAGAGCTGCAACATCACTGGAGTGCCCAAAAGCACAAGGTGTGCAATACTCAGAGACATGGCCAAGGTAAGAAAGGCTGAAAGACGACCACCACTGAACAAGACACACAAGCTGAAACGTCAAGACTGGGCCAAGAAATATCTCAAGACTGATTTTTCTAAGGTTTTATGGATTGATGAAATGAGAGTGAGTCTTGATGGGCCAGATGGATGGGCCCGTGGCTGGATTGGTAAAGGGCAGAGAGCTCCAGTCCGACTCAGACGCCAGCAAGGTGGAGGTGGAGTACTGGTTTGGGCTGGAATCATCAAAGATGAGCTTGTGGGGCCTTTTCGGGTTGAGGATGGAGTCAAGCTCAACTCCCAGTCCTACTGCCAGTTTCTGGAAGACACCTTCTTCAAGCAGTGGTACAGGAAGAAGTCTGCATCCTTCAAGAAAAACATGATTTTCATGCAGGACAATGCTCCATCACACGCGTCCAAGTACTCCACAGCATGGCTGGCAAGAAAGGGTATAAAAGAAGAAAATCTAATGACATGGCCTCCTTGTTCACCTGATCTGAACCCCATTGAGAACCTGTGGTCCATCATCAAATGTGAGATTTACAAGGAGGGAAAACAGTACACCTCTCTGAACAGTGTCTGGGAGGCTGTGGTTGCTGCTGCACGCAATGTTGATGGTGAACAGATCAAAACACTGACAGAATCCATGGATGGCATGCTTTTGAGTGTCCTTGCAAAGAAAGGTGGCTATATTGGTCACTGATTTGTTTTTGTTTTGTTTTTGAATGTCAGAAATGTATATTTGTGAATGTTGAGATGTTATATTGGTTTCACTGGTAAAAATAAATAATTGAAATGGGTATATATTTGTTTTTTGTTAAGTTGCCTAATAATTATGCACAGTAATAGTCACCTGCACACACAGATATCCCCCTAAAATAGCTATAACTAAAAACAAACTAAAAACTACTTCCAAAAATTTTCAGCTTTGATATTAATGATTTTTTTGGGTTCATTGAGAACATGGTTGTTGTTCAATAATAAAATTAATCCTCAAAAATACAACTTGCCTAATAATTCTGCACTCCCTGTATCCAATCGGATTAAATAATGATTTTGATTTGGCAGCTTTCACATAGGAACGGTTTCTATACAAAATATGTAATTAATCAGATCTGGGGAGGAATGTGTTAAAATTAGAAACCAAGGGGGCTTAAGAACATTTACCAAGAGATAATTTAGTTATTAGGATTTTACAGAATATATTTTAAATTTGTTAAGGAAAATATTAAGTTGCTTAGCACTTGTGTCCGCTATGAAGTTCATATTTAAAAATTCAAATATTCTAAACCTTTTAATAGTGTTTTTAATGTTTGTGCAATATATTTATGTAAAAAAAAACAAAACATTTTTTTTTTCTCTTTTGTTGAAAAATATTAGGTTAAGCAATTGTGTGTATACATTCTGGTAATATACAAGGTATTAAATGTTTAAGATAGGGAATTAGGACCCAGCAGGAGTATACACCTGTGCAGGTGCCGGTGATTATATCCGGTCAAGAGGATTTTTAAGATCAGGCTTAATGGAAAGGAGTATCAGCAATTTAATACCCCTGAAGAAGTTTGCACGAATGCAAAGGAAACGCGTTGGGTAACTAATAAGGGACAGCCGGTGAATCTGCCGAAGTGACCAAAGCCAGCTGAAGTCGGAATCCCGGTTTTATGAAACCGCCAGCGGTAAACAACAGAAAGTGCTGCTGAAAGAAAGCAAACAGCTACAGCGGTGAAACATACAGTGAAGGGATCCAAGACATGCAGGCTAAGACAAACCTAAAGGACTAACGGACTACGGCTGTCATATATATGAAGGGCTTGTTTTACACTGCTATCTTGTAAGTGTGAAATTTTTATTTTAGGTGATCAAATAAATTGTTCATAAAGCTACTTTGAATCGGTGGGCGCTGTGTGTTTTAGTATTTTTCAGGTCTGCATACCAGATCCTGCGAGGCCACGCTGGTGCTATGAGGATCACCAACACCCTCTCCTGTTTGATTCGAGCAATGACTCGAGGGAGGAGAGCAAACGGGGGAAATAGGTATGGAAGACTGAAATTCCAAGGTACCGCCAGAGCGTCTATCAGTACCGCCTGAGGATCCCTTTGACCTCGACCCGTACTTCGGAAGCTTAGCATTCTGCCGAGATGCCATGAGATCCAGCTCCGGCTGTCCCCATTTGAGAATTAAGCTAGAAAACACTTACGGATGGAGTTTCCACTCCCCCGGGTTGAAACGTCTGTCTGCTCAGAAAATCCACCTCCCAGTTGTCCACTCCTGGGATGTGGATCGCCGACAGGCAGCAGTTGTGGGACTCCGCCCACTGAATATTATCTTGGCTATCTCTGTCATGCCTGATGGTTGATGTAAGCCACTGAAGTTATGTTGTCCAACTGGAACCTGATAAACCGGGCCGAAGCTAACTGAGGTCAGGCCAGAAAAGCATTGAAGATTGCTCTCAGCTCCAGAACTTTTGAATTATTGGGTCCCAGACAAAGTGAGAGGAAAGGTTATGAAGTGAAAATTAAACATTTCTACTGCAGATCTAAGGAACCTGAAATGAGACCAACTGAGTGGCCATAAGTGAAACTCAATAAAGTAAACCAAACTGAAAAGATGAATTTTCTATTTCTGTTTCAAATGTAGAACAAATGATCTATTGATTTAGGAGCTTTTGAACTATTTATTAAAAGGGACATATAATTGCAAACAGGTGTTCAAATATTAATACAATATTTCTTGCATTTAACTATGTATTTAACCCCTGCACTACTGGTACCTAGCTGAACACATATGGTGAGCCAATGACAAAAGGCATATGTGTGTAGCCATTAATTCCCAGCTAGTTCCCTTTAAAGCATTGCTGCTCCTGAGAATACCTATAGATACACCACTTTCATAAGATCAGTTTTATCTAAATGTTGTTCAACAAGATTACCCCTTCCCGCCGTTAGGACGTTCCATGCCGTCCTAACCGCGCTGGGCTTTAGTGCCGTTAGAACGGCATGGAATGTCCTAGCCGTTGTGCTGTACTAAAGCAGCTACGGCTTCTTAACTGGGATTGCGGACTGGAGGGTGTGCCCAGCATCATAGGCACTCCCCCCAGACCCGACCCCATCATTGAAAGCACATGAACGCATGTACAACTGCGTGATTTCAATTTTTTTACATAAGAACTTTGTTCCAAAGTAACAAATAAGTACCGCCAGGAAGGGGTTAAACCCAGGAACTTTAATCATATATTGATGGCCACCCAATCTCTAAAAGGTTCTCTGTTGAAAAGCAAGTCTACATAGACTCAGGAGCGTGTATGTGTCACTATATATAGCAACAGTGATTGCGCAACAATATAAAAGTGGTTTTACATTGTTGTAAACACTGCTGCAATATAGTGCTCAAGAAACCTGCACCCTCTAGAACATATCGTTCACAGAAGCCTGTCAGTAAACAGCTGTTATATGTATATGAGTCTGTAATTGGCTGATAATTGTATAGCATTACAATGGACAGGGAAATTAAATAAAACTTTGAAATTTGTCAGAAAAAAAAATCTGCTTGTTGAGATTAAACGTCTTATTGAATTGTCATTTTATTATACATATGTTGATTATGCAATTCTACTGTATCTAATAGTCCATTAAAGCACATAATATATATGAAAGGTAGAGTAGTGTCCTTACTAAGGGCAGAATATAAAGATGCCTTCTTGTCTTTATAAAGTAAAAAAAGAGACAAGGGAAGCCAGATATGACTGAAATATTCAGAAATAACAAGGGATTTTAGCACGGGCAAAAAAAAAAGTTAGGGAAGACGTCATTACCTAAATGTGTGTAGCTGATTTTTCTACATAGACTGAACTATGCTTACAACAGTTAAGCCTATACATATGCAGAGCAACATCTTGAACAGGTGTAGGCACCTGTGTATAGAAGATGTCATCTGGAACTCAAAAGGGTCTCAGCTGTCTGCATAAAATGCTGATGAGTTCAAAGTGCCAAAACAGGTTGAGATCTGTGCATATCCTAAAAGGGCTAATTGAGTAAAAATAGTTTGCATTAAAAAAAAAAATCTGCTGCCAAGTATTTTATTTTTTTAAAAATAAGCAAAAACAATGTATGCTTACCTGATAAATGTATTTATTTCTTGACACGGTGAGTCCACGGATCATCTAATTACTATTGGGAATACCACAACTGCCCAGCAGGAGGCGTCAAAGAGCACCACAGCAAAGCTGTGGTGTCTGAAGTTTATAACAAAAAAACTCTGTCCTTAAGAAAAAAGGGTGGGCTGTGGACTCATTGTGTCAAGAAAGAAAGAAATTTATCATCAGGTAAGCATAAATTTTGTTTTCTTTCTAATGACACAGTGATTCCACAGATCATCTAATTACTATTGGGAATCAATACCCAAGCTAGAGGACACAGATGATAAGGGAGGGACAAGACAGGGAACCTAAACGGAAGGCACCACTGCTTGAAGAACCTTTCTCCCAAAAGAAGCCTCAGCCGAGGCAAAAGTATCAAATTTATAGAATTTAGAAAAAGTGTGAAGAGAGGACCAAGTTGAAGCCTTGCAATCTGTTCCACAGAAGCTTCATTTTTTTTATGCCCAGGAAGAGGAAACAGCCCTCGTAGAATGAGCCGTAACTCTCTCAGGAGGCTGCTGTCCAGCAGTTTCATAAGCCAAGCGAATGATAGTCTTCAGCCACAAAGAGAGAGAAGTAGCCATAGCTTTCATCCCCTTACGTTTTCCAGAGAAAACTAAAAACAGAGCAGAAGACTGACGAAAATCCTTAGTCGCCTGTAAATAGAATTTCAATGCACATACCACGTCCAGATTGTGCAGCAGACGTTCCTTCTGAGAAGAAGGGTTAGGACACAAGGGAGGAACAACAATCTCCTGATTAATGTTCCGATCTGAAACCACTTTAGGGAGAAACCCTAACTTAGTATACAAAACTACCTTATCCAAATGAAAAATAAGGTAAGGAGACTGTAATGCCGAGAGCTCTGAAACTCTACGAGCAGATGAAATAGCAACAAGAAACAAAACCTTCCAAGAAAATAACCAAATATCTAAGGAATGCATAGGCTCAAAACAGAGCCTGTTGAAGAACTTAAAAGAACGAGATTAAGACTTCAAGGAGGAGCAACCGGGTTAAACACAGGCCTGATTCTGACCAAGGCCTGACAGAATGATTGCACGTCTGGTACATCCGCCAGACGTTTATGTAACAAAATAGACAAGGCAGATATTTGACCCTTTAGGGAGCTTGCCGATAAACCCTTCTCCAAGCCCTCTTGGAGAAAAGATAAAATTCTAGGAATCCGAACTCTACTCCAAGAGTAGCCTTTGGATTCACACCAATGCAGATATTTATGCCATATCTTATGGTAAATCTTTCTAGTCACAGGCTTACGTGCCTGAATCATGCTCTCAATGACCGACTCTGAAAATCCACGCTTAGCTAAAATTAAGCGTTCAATCTCCAAGCAGTCAGCTTCAGAGAAACTATATTTGGATGAAGGAAGGGTCTCTGAAGTAGAAGGTCCTTTCTCAATGGAAGTCTCCAAGGTGGACGAGACGACATCTCCACCAGGTCTGCATACCAACAAAAATAAATCTCAGCGCTCCCTTCAACACAGAAAATATATGTTTGTGCACAATATTCTAGTAGCTCCCTCAAAGTAAGACTCTTCTTGTTAATAACACTTAAAATAACACTACAATAAATACTCCTAAAACATTCACTAGAAATAATTTAAATTACTATTTAAAATCCATTAAAAAGTGTCATGAAATATATTACCATATACAAAGAAGTATAATTTCCACTGAATGAATGTTGTAAAAAACTGGTACTTGATAATAAAAGTTCACAAGAAGTCTTTCCTCTGTCTTTAGCTTTGTTTTGGTTCAGGCTGGTCAGTGTGTGGTCCGGATCTCATGGTCCCGGCAAAGAGAAGGTAACTGAAAAATACAAAAACACACAGCGCCCACCGATTCAAAGTAGCTTTATGAACAATTTATTTGATCACCTAAAATAAAAATTTCACACTTACAAGATAGCAGTGTAAAACAAGCCCTTCATATATATGACAGCCGTAGTCCGTTAGTCCTTTAGGTTTGTCTTAGCCTGCATGTCTTGGATCCCTTCACTGTATGTTTCACCGCCGTAGCTGTTTGCTTTCTTTCAGCAGCACTTTCTGTTTACCGCTGGCGGTTTCATAAAACCGGGATTCCGACTTCAGCTGGCTTTGGTCACTTCGGCAGATTCACCGGCTGTCCCTTAGTTACCCAACGCGTTTCCTTTGCATTCGTGCAAACTTCTTCAGGGGTATTAAATTGCTGATACTCCTTTCCATTATGCCTGATGTTAAAAATCCTCTTGACCGGATATAATCACCGGCACCTGCACAGGTGTATACTCCTGCTGGGTCCTAATGCCCTATCTTAAACATTTAATACCTTGTATATTACCAGAATGTATACACACAATTGCTTAACCCAATATTTTTCAACAAAAACAGAATTTATGCTTACCTGATAAATTACTTTCTCCAACGGTGTGTCCGGTCCACGGCGTCATCCTTACTTGTGGGATATTCTCTTCCCCAACAGGAAATGGCAAAGAGTCCCAGCAAAGCTGGTCACATGATCCCTCCTAGGCTCCGCCCACCCCAGTCATTCGACCGACGGACAGGAGGAAATATATATAGGAGAAACCATATGATACCGTGGTGACTGTAGTTAGAGAAAATAATTCATCAGACCTGATTAAAAAACCAGGGCGGGCCGTGGACCGGACACACCGTTGGAGAAAGTAATTTATCAGGTAAGCATAAATTCTGTTTTCTCCAACATTGGTGTGTCCGGTCCACGGCGTCATCCTTACTTGTGGGAACCAATACCAAAGCTTTAGGACACGGATGAAGGGAGGGAGCAAATCAGGTTACCTAAACGGAAGGAACCACAGCTTGCAAAACCTTTCTCCCAAAAATAGCCTCCGAAGAAGCAAAAGTATCAAATTTGTAAAATTTGGCAAAAGTGTGCAGTGAAGACCAAGTCGCTGCCTTACATATCTGGTCAACAGAAGCCTCGTTCTTGAAGGCCCATGTGGAAGCCACAGCCCTAGTGGAGTGAGCTGTGATTCTTTCAGGAGGCTGCCGTCCGGCAGTCTCATAAGCCAATCGGATGATGCTTTTAAGCCAAAAGGAAAGAGAGGTAGAAGTCGCCTTTTGACCTCTCCTTTTACCAGAATAAACAACAAACAAGGAAGATGTTTGTCTGAAATCTTTAGTAGCCTCTAAATAGAACTTTAGAGCACGGACAACGTCCAAATTGTGTAACAAACGTTCCTTCTTTGAAACTGGATTCGGACACAAAGAAGGTACAACTATCTCCTGGTTAATATTTTTGTTAGAAACAACTTTAGGAAGAAAACCAGGCTTAGTACGCAAAACTACCTTATCTGCATGGAACACCAGATAAGGAGGAGAACACTGCAGAGCAGATAATTCTGAAACTCTTCTAGCAGAAGAAATTGCAACCAAAAACAAAACTTTCCAAGATAGTAACTTAATATCTATGGAATGTAAGAGTTCAAACGGAACCCCTTGAAGAACTGAAAGAACTAAATTTAGACTCCAGGGAGGAGTCAAAGGTCTGTAAACAGGCTTGATCCTAACCAGAGCCTGAACAAATGCTTGAACATCTGGCACAGCTGCCAGTCTTTTGTGTAGTAAGACAGACAAAGCAGAGATCTGTCCCTTTAGAGAACTTGCAGATAATCCTTTCTCCAAACCTTCTTGAAGAAAGGAGAGAATCTTAGGAATTTTTATCTTATTCCATGGGAATCCTTTGGATTCACACCAACAGATATATTTTTTCCATATTTTATGGTAATTTTTTCTAGTTACAGGTTTTCTGGCCTGAACCAGAGTATCTATCACCGAATCTGAAAACCCACGCTTTGATAGAATCAAGCGTTCAATCTCCAAGCCGTCAGTTGGAGGGAGACCAGATTTGGGTGTTCGAATGGACCTTGAACAAGAAGGTCCTGTCTCAAAGGTAGCTTCCATGGTGGAGCCGATGACATATTCACCAGGTCTGCATACCAAGTCCTGCGTGGCCACGCAGGAGCTATCAAGATCACTGAGGCCCTCTCCTGATTGATCCTGGCTACCAGCCTGGGAATGAGAGGAAACGGTGGGAATACGTAAGCTAGGTTGAAAGTCCAAGGAGCTACTAGTGCATCTACTAGAGTCGCCTTGGGATCCCTGGATCTGGACCCGTAGCAAGGAACCTTGAAGTTCTGACGAGACGCCATCAGATCCATGTCTGGAATGCCCCATAATTGAGTTTTTTGGGCAAAGATTTCCGGATGGAGTTCCCACTCCCCCGGATGAAATGTCTGACGACTCAGAAAATCCGCTTCCCAATTTTCCACTCCTGGGATGTGGATCGCAGACAAGTGGCAGGAGTGATCCTCCGCCCATTGAATTATTTTGGTCACTTCTTTCATCGCCAGGGAACTCTTTGTTCCCCCTTGATGATTGATATACGCAACAGTCGTCATGTTGTCTGATTGGAACCTTATGAATTTGGCCTTTGCTAGTTGAGGCCAAGCTCTGAGAGCATTGAATATCGCTCTCAGTTCCAGAATGTTTATCGGGAGAAGAGACTCTTCCCGAGACCATAGACCCTGAGCTTTCAGGGATTCCCAGACCGCACCCCAGCCCACTAGACTGGCATCGGTCGTGACAATGACCCACTCTGGCCTGCGGAAGCTCATTCCCTGGGACAGATGGTCCAGGGTCAGCCACCAACGGAGTGAATCTCTGGTCTTTTGATCTACTTGAATCATTGGAGACAAGTCTGTATAATCCCCATTCCACTGTTTGAGCATGCACAGTTGTAATGGTCTTAGATGAATTTGTGCAAAAGGAACTATGTCCATTGTTGCAACCATCAATCCTATTACTTCCATGCACTGCGCTATGGAAGGACGAGGAACAGAATGAAGCACTTGACAAGAGCTTAGAATTTTTGATTTTCTGACCTCTGTCAGAAAAATCCTCATTTCTAAGGAATCTATTATTGTTCCCAAGAAGGGAACTCTTGTTGACGGGGACAGAGAACTCTTTTCTTTGTTCACCTTCCATCCGTGAGATGTGAGAAAGGCTAGAACGATGTCCGTATGAGCCTTTGCCTTTGACAGGGACGACGCTTGTATTAGAATGTCGTCCAAGTAAGGTACTACTGCAATGCCCCTTGGTCTTAGAACCGCTAGAAGGGACCCTAGCACCTTTGTGAAAATCCTTGGAGCAGTGGCTAATCCGAATGGAAGAGCCACAAACTGGTAATGTTTGTCCAGAAAAGCGAACCTTAGGAACTGATGATGTTCCTTGTGGATAGGGATATGTAGGTACACATCCTTTAGATCCACGGTAGTCATAAATTGACTTTCCTGGATGGTGGGTAGAATCGTTCGAATAGTTTCCATTTTGAACGATGGTACCCTGAGAAATTTGTTTAGGATCTTCAAATCCAAAATTGGTCTGAACGTTCCCTCTTTCTTGGGAACTACGAACAGATTGGAATAAAAACCCATTCCTTGTTCCTTTATTGGAACTGGGTGTATCACTCCCATCTTTAACAGGTCTTCTACACAATGTAAGAATGCCTGTCTCTTTATTTGGTTTGAGGATAAGTGAGACTTGTGGAACCTTCCCCTTGGGGGTAGTTCCTTGAATTCCAGGAGATAACCTTGAGAAACTATTTCTAGCGCCCAAGGATCCTGAACATCTCTTGCCCAAGCCTGAGCAAAGAGAGAGAGTCTGCCCCCCACCAGATCCGGTCCCGGATCGGGGGCTACTCCTTCATGCTGTCTTGTTAGCAGTGGCAGGCTTCTTGGCCTGCTTACCCTTGTTCCAGCCTTGCATTGGTTTCCAGGCTGGTTTGGGTTGTGAGGCATTACCCTCTTGCTTAGAGGATGCAGAATTAGAGGCTGGGCCATTTCTGCGAAAGGGACGAAAATTAGGCTTATTTTTAGCCTTAAAAGACCTATCCTGTGGAAGGGCGTGGCCCTTTCCCCCAGTGATGTCTGAAATAATCTCCTTCAAATCAGGTCCAAATAAAGTTTTACCTTTGAAAGGAATGTTAAGTAATTTTGTCTTGGATGACACATCCGCTGACCAAGACTTTAGCCAAAGCGCTCTGCGCGCCACAATAGCAAACCCTGAATTTTTCGCCGCTAATTTTGCTAATTGCAAAGCGGCATCTAAAATAAAAGAGTTAGCCAATTTAAGTGCGTGAACTCTGTCCATAACCTCCTCATATGGAGTTTCTCTACTGAGCGACTTTTCTAGTTCCTCGAACCAGAACCACGCTGCCGTAGTGACAGGAACAATGCATGAAATTGGTTGTAGAAGGTAGCCTTGCTGTACAAAAATCTTTTTAAGCAAACCTTCCAATTTTTTATCCATAGGATCTTTGAAAGCACAACTATCTTCGATAGGAATAGTAGTGCGTTTGTTTAGAGTAGAAACTGCCCCCTCGACCTTGGGGACTGTCTGCCATAAGTCCTTTCTGGGGTCGACCATAGGAAATAATTTCTTAAATATAGGGGGAGGAACAAAAGGTATGCCGGGCTTTTCCCACTCTTTATTTACTATGTCCGCCACCCGCTTGGGTATAGGAAAAGCGTCGGGGGGCACCGGAACCTCTAGGAACCTGTCCATCTTGCATAATTTCTCTGGAATGACCAAATTGTCACAATCATCCAGAGTAGATAACACCTCCTTAAGCAGTGCGCGGAGATGTTCTAATTTAAGTTTAAATGTCACAACATCAGGTTCAGCTTGATGAGAAATTTTTCCTGAATCTGAAATTTCTCCCTCAGACAAAACCTCCCTCATGGCCCCTTCAGATTGGTGTGAGGGTATGACAGAACAATTATCATCTGCGTCCTCTTGCTCTTCAGTGTTTAAAACAGAGCAATCGCGCTTTCTCTGATAAGTAGGCATTTTGGATAAAAGATTTGCTATGGAGTTATCCATTACAGCCGTTAATTGTTGCATGGTAATAAGTATTGGCGCACTAGATGTACTAGGGGCCTCCTGCATGGGCAAAACTGGTGTAGACACAGTAGGAGATGATGTAGTATCATGTTTACTCCCCTCATTTGAGGAATCATCTTGGGCAATATCATTATTTGTGGCAGTACTGTCCTTACTTTGTTTGGACGCTATGGCACAATTATCACATAAATTTAAATGGGGAGACACATTTGCTTTCATACATATAGAACATAGCTTATCTGAAGGTACAGACATGTTAAACAGGCTTAAACTTGTCAACAATGCACAAAAAACGTTTTAAAATAAAACCGTTACTGTCACTTTAAATTTCAAACAGAAAACACTTTATTACTGAATATGTGAAAAAGTATGAAGGAATTGTTCAAAAATCACCAAATTTTCACCACAGTGTCTTAAAGCCTTAAAAGTATTGCACACCAAATTTCAGAGCTTTAACCCTTAAAATAACCGGAGCCGTTTTTCAATGTAACCCCTATACAGTCCCAGATACAGTCTTTGCTAAGACCCAACCAAGCCCTGAGGGGAATACGATACCAAATGTCGCCTTCTAAAAGCTTTTTCAGAGATTCTTAGATCCTCACACATGCATCTGCATGCCCTGCTCTCAAAAAACAACTGCGCATTAATGGCGCGAAAATGAGGCTCAGTCTATGACTAGAAAGGCCCCCTGACTGAAAAAGGTGTCCAATACAGTGCCTGCCGTTTTATAAACGTTCCCCAAGATTATAAATGTCAATTGTTAGCCTAAATTTGAATAATATGCACAAATAAAGCAATCGATTTAGCCCATAAAAATGTCTACCAGTTTTTTAGCCCATAATAAGCCCTTTATTCTGTTTGTTTTTGACTAAGAAAATGGCTTACCGGTCCCCATGAGGGGAAATGACAGCCTTCCAGCATTACACAGTCTTGTTAGAAATATGGCTAGTCATACCTTAAGCAGAAAAGTCTGCTAACTGTTTCCCCCAACTGAAGTTACTTCATCTCAACAGTCCTATGTGGAAACAGCAATCGATTTTAGTTACTGTCTGCTAAAATCATCTTCCTCTTACAAACAGAAATCTTCATCCTTTTCTGTTTCAGAGTAAATAGTACATACCAGCACTATTTTAAAATAACAAACACTTGATAGAAGAATAAAAACTACATTTAAACACCAAAAAACTCTTAACCATCTCCGTGGAGATGTTGCCTGTGCAACGGCAAAGAGAATGACTGGGGTGGGCGGAGCCTAGGAGGGATCATGTGACCAGCTTTGCTGGGACTCTTTGCCATTTCCTGTTGGGGAAGAGAATATCCCACAAGTAAGGATGACGCCGTGGACCGGACACACCAATGTTGGAGAAAGAGAATTTTTTTTTTTTTTTACATAAATATATTGCACAAACATTAAAAACACTATTAAAAGGTTTAGAATATTTGAATGTTTAAATATGAACTTCATAGCGGACACAAGTGCTAAGCAACTTAATATTTTCCTTAACAAATTTTAAAATATATTCTGTAAAATCCTAATAACTAAATTATCTCTTGCTAAATGTTCTTAAGCCCCCTTGGTTTCTAATTTTAACCCATTCCTCCCCAGATCTGATTAATTACATATTTTGTATAGCAACCCTTCCTATGTGAAAGCTGCCAAATCTAAATCAATATTTAATCCGATTGGATAGAGACTTTTTAGCTCTGTGATCCAAAAAGTCTCACGCCTCCTCAGTTGCATGAGACGATTTGTGCCCCCTAATTTATGTGGGATCCAATCTATTACCTTTATTTTTAGGTCATCTGGGTTACTCGAATGGAATTCTTTAAAATGATCTACAACACTATGCTTCACAATTCCCTTTATGATATTATTTGTATGTTTCCAAAATCTCCTTTTTATCTTTCTTTTTGTTCTCCCCAAATAAATTTTATTGCATGAACAGATCAATTGATAAACCACATGGGTTGATTCGCAAGTGCATCTATATTTCATATTATAACTTGCATCACCCATTGCATCTTGAAATGTATCTGATTGTAATACATATGGGCACATATTGCAATCATCCTTTTTACATCTATACATGCCCTGTTTTTGTGATAACCAGTTCGTTTTTGATGATATTACCTGAACCTCTTTCAGTTTAGAGGGTGCCAAGAATTGTTTCAGATCTTTATTTTTTCTGAATACAACCCTTGGCTTCTCTCCTAGCAATGGATCCAAAATTGAATCTTGCTTTAAGATATTCCAATTTTTATTCAAAATTTTATAGATCTGATTTGATCCTTCAGAATAGGTTGTAACAAACAGGGGCTCCTCATTAAATTTAGTCTTCTTTATTGGTGACTTATCTCTTTTATCTTTGGGGATCAGGAGTTGTTCCCGAGCTATTTGGTCAGTTCTATTTTTTGCTCTGATAAGCCAATCCTCCTTATATCCCTTCTCTCTAAATTTGTTGGTTAAAATGTCTGCCTCCTTCTCATAATCTATTCCTTCTGTACAATTTCTTTTCAGACGTTGGTATTGTCCCAGTGGAACATTTTGTATCCACCTCATTAAATGGCCACTGCTAGCACTTAAAAAATTATTTCTGTCCGTTTCCTTCCTGTAATTTTTCACACTGATTTTATTATCCTTATTGCTATATAATGTTAAATCTAGAAAATTGATACTATCCTGAGAGATTACTTTGGTAAATTTCAAATTGAATGTATTAGCATTTAGATGTTCCACAAATGTTAGGGCTTCCTCCCTGTCCCCTTCCCAAATAAATTACAGATCATCTATGAATCTGTAATACTTTTTTATATGACCCAAATAAGGATTATTGGACCATATATGTTGCTCCTCAAATTCCCCCATATAAATATTCGCATATGAGGGGGCCATGGTAGTGCCCATGGCCGTCCCCTCTATTTGTCTGTAAAATTGTTTTTCAAATAGAAAACAGTTGTGTTCTAAAATAAATTGAATTCCTTTTATAATAAATGTAATATGGTTTTCTAACATATTGCTTTTAGCACACTGTGAAGCTACTGCTTTCACTCCTTTTATATGGGGGATTGAGGTATACAATGCTGATACATCACAGGAAATCCACAAGGACCCAGGACTCCACGGGGAACCCTCAAACTTAGTTATAACACCCATTGTATCCCTAACATAAGTTTGGATATTCTTCACAATGGGTTGTAAATAACCATCAATGTATTTTGAAAGATGGTCTGTTACGCAATCTATTCCTGATATAATGGGTCTCCCTGGAGGATTCACTGGGTCCTTGTGGATTTTGGGCAAATGATAGAAAATCATTTGGATCAGAGCTAAAAAGTCTCTACAGGGAGTGCAGAATTATTATGCAAATGAGTATTTTGACCACATCATCCTCTTTATGCATGTTGTCTTACTCCAAGCTGTATAGGCTCGAAAGCCTACTACCAATTAAGCATATTAGCTGATGTGCATCTCTGTAATGAGAAGGGGTGTTGTCTAATGACATCAACACCCTATATCAGGTGTGCACAATTATTAGGCAACTTCCTTTCCTTTGGCAAACTGGGTCAAAAGAAGGACTTGACAGGCTCAGAAAAGTAAAAAATAGTGAGATATCTTGCAGAGGGATGCAGCACTCTTAAAATTGCAAAGCTTCTGAAGCGTGATCATCGAACAATCAAGCGTTTCATTCAAAATAGTCAACAGGGTCGCAAGAAGCGTGTGGAAAAACCAAGGCGCAAAATAACTGCCCATGAACTGAGAAAAGTCAAGCGTGCAGCTGCCAAGATGCCACTTGCCACCAGTTTGGCCATATTTCAGAGCTGCAACATCACTGGAGTGCCCAAAAGAACAAGGTGTGCAATACTCAGAGACATAGCCAAGGTAAGAAAGGCTGAAAGACGACCACCACTGAACAAGACACACAAGCTGAAACGTCAAGACTGGGCCAAGAAATATCTCAAGACTGATTTTTCTAAGGTTTTATGGATTGATGAAATGAGAGTGAGTCTTGATGGGCCAGATGGATGGGCCCGTGGCTGGATTGGTAAAGGGCAGAGAGCTCCAGTCCGACTCAGACGCCAGCAAGGTGGAGGTGGAGTACTGGTTTGGGCTGGTATCATCAAAGATGACCTTGTGGGGCCTTTTCGGGTTGAGGATGGAGTCAAGCTCAACTCCCAGTCCTACTGCCAGTTTCTGGAAGACACCTTCTTCAAGCAGTGGTACAGGAAGAAGTCTGCATCCTTCAAGAAAAACATGATTTTCATGCAGGACAATGCTCCATCACACGCGTCCAAGTACTCCACAGCGTGGCTGGCAAGAAAGGGTATAAAAGAAGAAAATCTAATGACATGGCCTCCTTGTTCACCTGATCTGAACCCCATTGAGAACCTGTGGTCCATCATCAAATGTGAGATTTACAAGGAGGGAAAACAGTACACCTCTCTGAACAGTGTCTGGGAGGCTGTGGTTGCTGCTGCACGCAATGTTGATGGTGAACAGATCAAAACACTGACAGAATCCATGGATGGCAGGCTTTTGAGTTTCCTTGCAAAGAAAGGTGGCTATATTGGTCACTGATTTGTTTTTGTTTTGTTTTTGAATGTCAGAAATGTATATTTGTGAATGTTGAGATGTTATATTGGTTTCACTGGTAAAAATAAATAATTTAAATGGGTATATATTTGTTTTTTGTTAAGTTGCCTAATAATTATGCACAGTAATAGTCACCTGCACACACAGATATCCCCCTAAAATAGCTAAAACTAAAAACAAACTAAAAACTACTTCCAAAAATATTCAGCTTTGATATTAATTAGTTTTTTGGGTTCATTGAGAACATGGTTGTTGTTCAATAATAAAATTAATCCTCAAAAATACAACTTGCCTAATAATTCTGCACTCCCTGTATCCAATCGGATTAAATAATGATTTTGATTTGGCAGCTTTCACATAGGAACGGTTGCTATACAAAATATGTAATTAATCAGATCTGGGGAGGAATGTGTTAAAATTAGAAACCAAGGGGGCTTAAGAACATTTACCAAGAGATAATTTAGTTATTAGGATTTTACAGAATATATTTTAAATTTGTTAAGGAAAATATTAAGTTGCTTAGCACTTGTGTCCGCTATGAAGTTCATATTTAAAAATTCAAATATTCTAAACCTTTTAATAGTGTTTTTAATGTTTGTGCAATATATTTATGTAAAAAAAACAAAAAACATTTTTTATTATTAGGTTAAGCAATTGTGTGTATACATTCTGGTAATATACAAGGTATTAAATGCTTAAGATAGGGCATTAGGACCCAGCAGGAGTATACACCTGTGCAGGTGCCGGTGATTATATCCGGTCAAGAGGATTTTTAAGATCAGGCTTAATGGAAAGGAGTATCAGCAATTTAATACCCCTGAAGAAGTTTGCACGAATGCAAAGGAAACGCGTTGGGTAACTAATAAGGGACAGCCGGTGAATCTGCCGAAGTGACCAAAGCCAGCTGAAGTCGGAATCCCGGTTTTATGAAACCGCCAGCGGTAAACAACAGAAAGTGCTGCTGAAAGAAAGCAAACAGCTACAGCGGTGAAAAATACAGTGAAGGGATCCAATACATGCAGGCTAAGACAAACCTAAAGGACTAACGGACTACGGCTGTCATATATATGAAGGGCTTGTTTTGCACTGCTATCTTGTAAGTGTGAAATTTTTATTTTACGTGATCAAATAAATTGTTCATAAAGCTACTTTGAATCGGTGGGCGCTGTGTGTTTTAGTATTTTTCAGGTCTGCATACCAGATCCTGCGAGGCCACGCTGGTGCTATGAGGATCACCAACACCCTCTCCTGTTTGATTCGAGCAATGACTCGAGGGAGGAGAGCAAACGGGGAAATAGGTATGGAAGACTGAAATTCCAAGGTACCGCCAGAGCGTCTATCAGTACCGCCTGAGGATCCCTTTGACCTTGACCCGTACTTCGGAAGCTTGGCATTCTGCCGAGATGCCATGAGATCCAGCTCCGGCTGTCCCCATTTGAGAATTAAACTAGAAAACACTTACGGATGGAGTTTCCACTCCCCTGGGTGAAACGTCTGTCTGCTCAGAAAATCCACCTCCCAGTTGTCCACTCCTGGGATGTGGATCGCCGACAGGCAGCAGTTGTGGGACTCTACCCACTGAATTATCTGAGCTATCTCTGTCATGCCTGATGGTTGATGTAAGCCACTGAAGTTATGTTGTCCGACTGGAACCTGATAAACCGGGCCGAAGCTAACTGAGGTCAGGCCAGAAAAGCATTGAAGATTGCTCTCAGCTCCAGAATGTTTATGGGTAAAACAGACTCCGACCGATCCATGTCCCCTGAGCCTTTAGAGAGCCCCAGACTGCTCCCCATCCCAGTAGACTGACGTCCGTTGTCACAATTACCCAGGTGGGTCTGCGGAAGCAGGTTCCCTGGGAGAGATGTTCCTGAGACAACCACCAAAGAAGAGAATCCCTTGTCTCCTGCTCCAGATGTACTCGTGGAGACAGATCCGCATAATCTCCGTTCAACTGCCTGAGCATGCACAACTGCAGAGGCCTGAGGTGGAAACAGGCAATCGGGATGATGTCTATGGCTGCTACCATCAGACCAATTACCTCCATGCATTGAGCCACTGATGGCCGAGGAGAGGACTGAAGCGCTAGACAGGAATCAAAAATCTTTGATTTCCTGACTTCTGTCAGAAAAATTTTCATTGATAAGGAATCTATTATGGTTCCCAAGAAAACTACCCTTGTAGTTGGAGCTAAGGAACTCTTTTCCAAATTCATCTTCCAATCGTGAGATCGCAGGAAGGATAACAACATTTCCGTGTGGGATCTTGCTTGTTGAAAGGATGGCGCCTGAACCAGAATGTCGTCCAGATAAGGCGCCACTGCAATGCCCCCCGCAATCGGAACACCGCCAACAGGGATCCCAGAACCTTTGAGAAAATTCTGGGAGCTGTGGTAAGGCTGAATGGAAGAGTCACAAACTGGAAGTGTTTGTCTAGAAATGCAAACCTCAGAAACTTTTGATGGTCCCTGTGGATGGGAACATGCAGGTACGCAACCTTCAAATCTACTGTCGTCATAAACTGACCCCCTTGAACCAAGGGAAGAATGGAACGGATAGTTTCCAACTTGAAGGACGGTACTCTGAGGAATTTGTTTAGACTTTTGAGATCTAAAATTGGTCTGAAGGTTCCCTCTTTTTTGGGAACCACGAACAGATTGGAGTAAAATTCCAGACCCTGATCCTGCATTGGGACAGGAACTATCACTCCCAGGTCAGAAAGGTCTTGAACACAGTGTAAGAACGCCTCTCTTTTTATCTGGTCTACAGATAATCTTGAGAGAAGAAACCTGACCCTGGGAGGAACAGTTTTGAACTCTAGCTTGTATCTCTGGGACACGATGTCCACTGCCCAGGGACCCTGAACATCCCGAACCCAGGCCTGAGCGAAGGATTGTCTGCCCCCCACAAGATCTGGTCCCAGATCGGGGGCAGACCCTTCATGCTGACTTTGAGTCATTGGCAGGCTTCTTAGCTTGCTTTCCCTAATTTCACGACTGGTTGGACCTCCAGGAAGGCTTGAACTGTTTTTGTTTTGTAGAGGGAGAGGAAGGCTTACCATTGAAGTTACGAAAGGAAAGAAAATTACTCTGACGTCCCTTCTGCTTATTCCTCTTATCCTGAGGGAGGAAAACATAATTTATGCTTACCTGATAAATTCCTTTCTCCTGTATTGTAGTCAGTCCACGGGTCATCCATTACTTATGGGATACCAATACCAAAGCTAAAAGTACACGGATGACGGGAGGGACAGGCAGGATCATTACACGGAAGGAACCACTGCCTGAAGAACCTTTCTCCCAAAAACAGCCTCCGAAGAAGCAAAAGTGTCAAATTTGTAAAATTTCGAAAAGGTGTGAAGTGAAGACCAAGTTGCAGCCTTGCAAATCTGTTCAACAGAGGCCTCATTTTTAAAGGCCCAAGTGGAAGCCACAGCTCTAGTAGAATGAGCTGTAATTCTTTCAGGAGGCTGCTGTCCAGCAGTCTCATAGGCTAAACGTATTATGCTACGAAGCCAGAAAGAGAGAGAGGTAGTCGAAGCTTTTTGACCTCTCCTCTGTCCAGAATAAACGACAAACAGGGAAGAAGTTTGGCGAAAATCTTTAGTTGCCTGCAAATAAAATTTCAGGGCACGGACTACGTCCAGATTGTGCAGAAGTCGTTCCTTCTTTGAAGAAGGATTAGGGCACAATGATGGAACAACAATCTCTTGATTGATATTCCTGTTAGTGACTACCTTAGGTAAGAACCCAGGTTTAGTACGCAGAACTACCTTGTCTGAATGAAAAATCAGATAAAGAGAATCACAATGTAAGGCCGATAACTCAGAGACTCTTCGAGCCGAGGAAATAGCCATTAAAAACAGAACTTTCCAAGATAACAGCTTTATATCAATGGAATGAAGGGGTTCAAACGGAACCCCCTGTAAAACGTTAAGAACTAAGTTTAAGCTCCACGGCGGAGCAACAGTTTTAAACACAGGCTTAATCCTGGCCAAAGCCTGACAAAAAGCCTGAACGTCTGGAACTTCTGACAGACGCTTGTGTAAAAGGATGGACAGAGCTGAGATCTGTCCCTTGAACGAACTAGCAGATAAACCCTTTTCTAAACCGTCTTGTAGAAAAGACAATATCCTAGGAATCCAAACCTTACTCCATGAGTAACTCTTGGATTCGCACCAATGCAAGTATTTACGCCATATTTTATGGTAAATTTTCCTGGTAACAGGTTTCCTAGCCTGTATTAAGGTATCAATCACTGACTCCGAGAATCCACGCTTTGATAGAATCAAGCGTTCAATCTCCATGCAGTCAGCCTCAGAGAAATTAGATTTGGATGTTTGAAAGGACCCTGAATCAGAAGGTCCTGTCTCAGAGGCAGAGACCATGGTGGACAGGACGATATGTCCACTAGATCTGCATACCAGGTCCTGCGTGGCCATGCAGGTGCTATTAGAATCACCGATGCTCTCTCCTGTTTGATCCTGGCAATCAATAGAGGAAGCATCGGGAAGGGTGGAAACACATAAGCCATGTTGAAGACCCAAGGTGCTGTCAGAGCATCTATCAGTACCGCTCCCGGGTCCCTGGACCTGGATCCGTAACAAGGAAGCTTGGCGTTCTGGCGAGACGCCATGAGATCCAGATCTGGTTTGCCCCAACGCCGAAGCAGTTGGGCAAATACCTCCGGATGAAGTTCCCACTCCCCCGGATGAAAAGTCTGGCGACTTAGGAAATCCGCCTCCCAGTTCTCCACGCCTGGGATGTGGATCGCTGACAGGTGGCAAGAGTGAGACTCTGCCCAGCGAATTATCTTTGAGACTTCCATCATCGCTAGGGAACTCCTTGTCCCTCCCTGATGGTTGATGTAAGCCACAGTTGTGATGTTGTCCGACTGGAACCTGATGAACCTCAGAGTTGCTAACTGAGGCCAAGCCAGAAGAGCATTGAAAACCGCTCTTAATTCCAGAATGTTTATTGGAAGGAGTTTCTCCTCCTGAGTCCATGATCCCTGAGCCTTCAGGGAATTCCAGACAGCGCCCCAACCTAGCAGGCTGGCGTCTGTTGTTACAATTGTCCAATCTGGCCTGCTGAAGGGCATCCCCCTGGACAGATGTGGCCGAGAAAGCCACCATAGAAGAGAATCTCTGGTCTCTTGATCCAGACTCGGCATAGGGGACAAATCTGAGTAATCCCCATTCCACTGACTTAGCATGCACAATTGCAGTGGTCTGAGATGCAGGCGTGCAAAAGGAACTATGTCCATTGCCGCTACCATTAAGCCTATTACCTCCATGCATTGAGCCACTGACGGGTGTTGAATGGAATGAAGGACACGGCAAGCATTTAGAGGTTTTGTTAACCTGTCCTCTGTCAGGTAAATTTTCATTTCTACAGAATCTATAAGAGTCCCCAAGAAGGGAACTCTTGTGAGTGGCAATAGAGAACTCTTTTCTACGTTCACCTTCCACCCATGCGACCTTAGAAATGCCAGAACTAACTCTGTATGAGACTTGGCAGTTTGGAAACTTGACGCTTGTATCAGAATGTCGTCTAGGTACGGAGCTACCGATATTCCTTGCGGTCTTAGTACCGCCAGAAGAGAGCCCAGAACCTTTGTAAAGATTCTTGGAGCCGTAGCTAACCCGAAGGGAAGAGCTACAAACTGGTAATGCCTGTTTAGGAAGGCAAACCTTAGGTACCGATAATGATCTTTGTGAATCGGTATGTGAAGGTAGGCATCCTTTAAATCCACTGTGGTCATGTACTGACCCTTTTGGATCATAGGTAAGATTGTCCGGATAGTTTCCATTTTGAACGATGGAACTCTTAGGAATTTGTTTAGGATCTTTAAGTCCAAGATTGGTCTGAAGGTTCCCTCTTTTTTGGGAACCACAAACAGATTTGAGTAAAACCCTTGTCCCTGTTCCGACCGCGGAACTGGGTGGATCACTCCCATTATTAAAAGGTCTTGTACACAGCGTAGAAACGCCTCTTTCTTTATCTGGTTTGCTGACAACCTTGAAAGATGAAATCTCCCTTTTGGAGGAGAAGCTTTGAAGTCCAGAAGATATCCCTGAGATATGATCTCTAACGCCCAGGGATCCTGGACATCTCTTGCCCAAGCCTGGGCGAAGAGAGAAAGTCTGCCCCCCACTAGATCCGTTTCCGGATCGGGGGCCCTCACTTCATGCTGTCTTAGGGGCGGCAGCAGGCTTTCTGGCCTGCTTGCCCTTGTTCCAGGACTGGTTAGGTTTCCAGCCCTGTCTGTAGCGAGCAACAGTTCCTTCCTGTTTTGGAGCGGAGGAAGTTGATGCTGCTCCTGCCTTGAAGTTACGAAAGGCACGAAAATTAGACTGTTTAGCCCTTGGTTTGGCTCTGTCTTGAGGATGGGCATGGCCCTTACCTCCAGTAATGTCAGCAATAATTTCTTTCAAACCGGGCCCGAATAATGTTTGCCCTTTGAAAGGTATGTTAAGCAATTTAGATTTAGAAGTCACATCGGCTGACCAGGATTTAAGCCACAGCGCTCTGCGCGCTTGAATGGCGAATCCGGAGTTCTTAGCCGTAAGCTTAGTTAAGTGTACTACGGCATCAGAAATAAATGAATTAGCTAGCTTAAGGACTCTAAGCTTGTCTATAATCTCATCCAATGGAGCTGAGCTAATGGTCTCTTCCAGAGACTCAAACCAGAATGCCGCCGCAGCCGTGACAGGCGCAATGCATGCAAGGGGTTGTAATATAAAACCTTGTTGAACAAACATTTTCTTAAGGTAACCCTCTAACTTTTTATCCATTGGATCTGAAAAAGCACAGCTATCCTCCACCGGGATAGTGGTGCGCTTAGCCAGAGTAGAAACTGCTCCCTCCACCTTAGGGACCATCTGCCATAAGTCCCGTGTGGTGGCGTCTATTGGAAACATTTTTCTAAATATAGGAGGGGGTGAAAAAGGCACACCGGGTCTATCCCACTCCTTGTTAATAATTTCTGTAAGCCTCTTAGGTATAGGAAATACATCAGTACACACCGGTACCGCATAGTATCTATCCAGCCTACATAATTTCTCTGGAATTGCAATCGTGTTACAATCATTCAGAGCCGCTAAAACCTCCCCTAGTAAAACACGGAGGTTCTCAAGCTTAAATTTAAAATTTGAAATGTCTGAGTCCAGTTTATTTGGATCAGATCCGTCACCCACAGAATGAAGCTCTCCGTCCTCATGTTCTGCAAATTGTGACGCAGTATCAGACATGGCTCTATTATTATCAGCGCACTCTGTTCTCACCCCAGAGTGGTCGCGTTTACCCCTAAATTCTGGCAATTTAGATAATACTTCAGTCATAACATTAGCCATGTCTTGCAAAGTGATTTGTAAGGGCCGCCCTGATGTACTTGGCGCCACAATATCACGCACCTCCTGAGCGGGAGACGAAGGTACTGACACGTGAGGAGAGTTAGTCGGCATAACTTCCCCCTCGTTGTCTGGTGAAATTTTCTTTACATGTACAGATTGGCTTTTATTTAAAGTAGCATCAATGCAATTAGTACACAAATTTCTATTGGGCTCCACATTGGCCTTTAAACATATTGCACAAAGAGATTCCTCTGTGTCAGACATGTTTAAACAAACTAGCAATTAGACTAGCAAGCTTGGAAAATACTTTTCAAATAAATTTACAAGCAATATAAAAAACGTTACTGTGCCTTTAAGAAGCACAAAAAACTGTCACAGTTGAAATAACAATGAACCAAATTAGTTATAGCAACCAAATTTTCACAGTAAATGCATTAAGTTAGCAAAGGATTGCACCCACCAGCAAATGGATGATTAACCCCTTAGTACCCAAAAACGGATAACAATTTAATATAAGCGTTTTTATCACAGTCAAAACACAGTCTCACAGGTCTGCTGTGAGTGATTACCTCCCTCAAATTAGTTTTGGAGACCCCTGGGCTCTGTAGAGACGTCCTGGATCATGGAGGAAGAAATAGGAAGACTGTAACTGAATTTTTACTGCGCAATAAAGCGCCAAAATAGGCCCCTCCCACTCATAATACAACAGTGGGGAAGCTCAGTAAACTGATTTTATTCATAAACAAACGACAGCCATGTGGAAAAATAATGCCCATAAAGTTTTATCACCAAGTACCTCAGAGAAAAACGATTAACATGCCAGTAAACGTTTTAAATATAAAATTATGAAATGTTATTAATAAGCCTGCTGCTAGTCGCTTTCACTGCAGTGGAGGCTCAAATATAAGTTAAATGTATACAGTATTTTCTTAGTGAAGTTCCATTCCCTAGAAATACCTCAGTGTAAACATACATACATATCAGCCTGATACCAGTCACTACTACTGCATTTAAGGCTGCACTTACATTACATCGGTATCAGCAGTATTTTCTCAGTCAATTCCATTCCTTAGAAAATAATATACTGCAACATACCTCCTTGCAGGTGAACCCTGCCCGCTGTCCCCTGTTCTGAAGTTACCTCACTCCTCAGAATGGCCGAGAACAGCAAATGGATCTTAGTTACGACCGCTAAGATCATACACAAACTCAGGTAGATTCTTCTTCTAATGCTGCCTGAGAAAGAACAACACACTCCGGTGCTGTTTAAAATAACAAACTTTTGATTGAAGAAATAAAAACTAAGTTTAACAACCACAGTCCTCTCACACGCCCTATCTATTAGTTAGGTGCAAGAGAATGACTGGGTATGACGTAGAGGGGAGGAGCTATATAGCAGCTCTGCTTGGGTGATCCTCTTGCACTTCCTGTTAGGGAGGAGATATAATCCCATAAGTAATGGATGACCCGTGGACTGACTACACTTAACAGGAGAAATTACCTTTTCCTCCCGTAATGTCGGAAATTATCTCAGCCAGACCTGGCCCAAACAAGGTCTTTCACTTGTAAGGGATCACCAAAAGCTTAGACTTAGATGAAACATCCGCAAACCAGGACTTCAACCATAAGGCTCTGCGAGCCAATATGGCAAAAACAGAAATTTTTTGCTTCTAGTTTAATAACCTGTAGGGAGGCATCCGTAATAAAAGAATTGGCCTTGATCCTATCCTGGATCTCTTCGAGGGGAGTGTCTGTCCAAAAAGAAACAGACAACGCGTCAAACCAGTATGCTGCCGCACTAGTGATGGTAGCAATACACACCGCAGGTTGCCATTGTAAACCCTGGTGTACATACATTTTCTTGAGTAACCCCTCTAATTTATTATCCATAGGATCCTTAAAGGAACAACTATCTTCTATGGGAATATTGGTCCTCTTAGATAGCGTGGAAATTGCCCCTTCTACCTTGGGTACCGTCTGCCAAAACGCCTTGATAGAGTGTGCTATAGGAAACATCTTCTTAAATATAGGGGATGGAGAAAAAGGGATACCCGGTCTCTCCCATTCCCTAGCAATAATCTCTGTAGCTCGATCTGGTACAGGAAAAACCTCCACCATGGAACGTATATCAAAATACTTGTTTAGTTTACTAGACTTCTTAGGATTGACTACGACAATAGTGTCGGAGTCGTCCAGGGTAACTAAAACCTCCTTAAGTAACAAAAGGTGGTGTTCGAGCTTAAACCTGAAAGAAACAACTTCAGTATCAGCCAAAGGAATTACACTGTCTGAGATTTCACCCTCAGATGCTACCGAAGTATCTTCCTCCTCAGATTTCTGGGAAGGAACATTCGGGATAGCCACTACTGTGTCAGCAACCTTACTCACTGATTGTTTACATTTCCTCTTGCGCTTTCCCTGCAGCATGGGAAAAGCAGACAACGCATCAGATACCGCTGAGGACATTAGGGAAGCGATGTCTTGCAAGCTAACTCCAGGTGGAGTAATAGAAGAAGCACAGGGCACTGGCTGTATGGACGCTAAATTTTGGGACGCTTGAGGAGAAAGCTGCGGCATATCTTGAACATTATCAGAAGACTCCTGAACAGCATCCGCCTTAGACAATGTTGGCTCAGGAAAAAGTCTATCCCTGTAATGTAAAGTTCTCTCAATACATGAGGAACAGAAAGGGATTGGTGGTTCCACATTAGCATCAAAACATAAAGTACATGTAAAATCTTGCAGGGCCTCTTGGTCCATCTTTATTCACCAGTAAACAGGATAAATAAACTGATTTTTTATTTAGAAAAAAAAACGTTACTGTTACTTTAAATTTTAAAACGAAACTGCTTTATTTTTCTGCAATAAAAATATAAAGTAGCACAAAACCACTCCGGACAACCTCTACACCTCAGCTTAGCTTTGCTGAGGTGCTTACCTGCCTGCCTGAAAACAGAGTGATTATCCTGCTAGAAAATCCTGACTCAACTGCTATCTTTCTGAAAGTGAAGACCGGTAACCGTTATTCCGCTAATGTCTGTGACGCAGCTATATCTCTGCACCATAACACAGGAAGTGAAGGGGGAAAAAACATAATTTATGCTTACCTGATAAATTTATTTCTCTTGTAGTGTATCCAGTCCACGGATCATCCATTACTTATGGAATATATTCTCCTTCCCAACAGGAAGCTGCAAGAGTCCACCCACAGCAAAGCTGCTATATAGCTCCTCCCCTAACTGCCATATTCAGTCATTCGACCGAAAACATGCAGAGAAAGGAAAAACCATAGGGTGCAGTGGTGACTGTAGTTCAAATGAAAAAATGACCTGCCTTAAAGTGACAGGGCGGGCCGTGGACTGGATACACTACAAGAGAAATAAATTTATCAGGTAAGCATAAATTATGTTTTCTCTTGTTAAGTGTATCCAGTCCACGGATCATCCATTACTTATGGAATACCAATACCAAAGCTAAAGTACACGGATGATGGGAGGGACAAGGCAGGTACTTAAACGGAAGTTACCACTGCCTGTAAAAAACCCTTTCTCCCAAAAATAGCCTCCGAAGAAGCAAGGTATCAAATTTGTTAAATTTGAAAAGTATGAAGCGCAGACCAAGACTCCGTCTTGTAAATCTGTTCAACAGAAGCCACATTTAAAAAAGGCCCAAGTGAAAACCACAGCTCTAGTAGAATGAGCTGTAATCATTTCAGGAGGCTGCTGTCCAGCAGTCTCATAAGCTAAATGAATTATGCTTTAAGTTAGCAAAGGATTGCACCCACCAGCAAATGGATGATTAACCCCTTAGTACCCAAAAACGGATAACAATTTAATATAAGCGTTTTTATCACAGTCAAAACACAGTCTCACAGGTCTGCTGTGAGTGATTACCTCCCTCAAATTAGTTTTGGAGACCCCTGGGCTCTGTAGAGACGTCCTGGATCATGGAGGAAGAAATAGGAAGACTGTAACTGAATTTTTACTGCGCAATAAAGCGCCAAAATAGGCCCCTCCCACTCATAATACAACAGTGGGGAAGCTCAGTAAACTGATTTTATTCATAAACAAACGACAGCCATGTGGAAAAATAATGCCCATAAAGTTTTATCACCAAGTACCTCAGAGAAAAACGATTAACATGCCAGTAAACGTTTTAAATATAAAATTATGAAATGTTATTAATAAGCCTGCTGCTAGTCGCTTTCACTGCAGTGGAGGCTCAAATATAAGTTAAATGTATACAGTATTTTCTTAGTGAAGTTCCATTCCCTAGAAATACCTCAGTGTAAACATACATACATATCAGCCTGATACCAGTCACTACTACTGCATTTAAGGCTGCACTTACATTACATCGGTATCAGCAGTATTTTCTCAGTCAATTCCATTCCTTAGAAAATAATATACTGCAACATACCTCCTTGCAGGTGAACCCTGCCCGCTGTCCCCTGTTCTGAAGTTACCTCACTCCTCAGAATGGCCGAGAACAGCAAATGGATCTTAGTTACGACCGCTAAGATCATACACAAACTCAGGTAGATTCTTCTTCTAATGCTGCCTGAGAAAGAACAACACACTCCGGTGCTGTTTAAAATAACAAACTTTTGATTGAAGAAATAAAAACTAAGTTTAACAACCACAGTCCTCTCACACGCCCTATCTATTAGTTAGGTGCAAGAGAATGACTGGGTATGACGTAGAGGGGAGGAGCTATATAGCAGCTCTGCTTGGGTGATCCTCTTGCACTTCCTGTTAGGGAGGAGATATAATCCCATAAGTAATGGATGACCCGTGGACTGACTACACTTAACAGGAGAAATTACCTTTTCCTCCCGTAATGTCGGAAATTATCTCAGCCAGACCTGGCCCAAACAAGGTCTTTCACTTGTAAGGGATCACCAAAAGCTTAGACTTAGATGAAACATCCGCAAACCAGGACTTCAACCATAAGGCTCTGCGAGCCAATATGGCAAAAACAGAAATTTTTTGCTTCTAGTTTAATAACCTGTAGGGAGGCATCCGTAATAAAAGAATTGGCCTTGATCCTATCCTGGATCTCTTCGAGGGGAGTGTCTGTCCAAAAAGAAACAGACAACGCGTCAAACCAGTATGCTGCCGCACTAGTGATGGTAGCAATACACACCGCAGGTTGCCATTGTAAACCCTGGTGTACATACATTTTCTTGAGTAACCCCTCTAATTTATTATCCATAGGATCCTTAAAGGAACAACTATCTTCTATGGGAATATTGGTCCTCTTAGATAGCGTGGAAATTGCCCCTTCTACCTTGGGTACCGTCTGCCAAAACGCCTTGATAGAGTGTGCTATAGGAAACATCTTCTTAAATATAGGGGATGGAGAAAAAGGGATACCCGGTCTCTCCCATTCCCTAGCAATAATCTCTGTAGCTCGATCTGGTACAGGAAAAACCTCCACCATGGAACGTATATCAAAATACTTGTTTAGTTTACTAGACTTCTTAGGATTGACTACGACAATAGTGTCGGAGTCGTCCAGGGTAACTAAAACCTCCTTAAGTAACAAAAGGTGGTGTTCGAGCTTAAACCTGAAAGAAACAACTTCAGTATCAGCCAAAGGAATTACACTGTCTGAGATTTCACCCTCAGATGCTACCGAAGTATCTTCCTCCTCAGATTTCTGGGAAGGAACATTCGGGATAGCCACTACTGTGTCAGCAACCTTACTCACTGATTGTTTACATTTCCTCTTGCGCTTTCCCTGCAGCATGGGAAAAGCAGACAACGCATCAGATACCGCTGAGGACATTAGGGAAGCGATGTCTTGCAAGCTAACTCCAGGTGGAGTAATAGAAGAAGCACAGGGCACTGGCTGTATGGACGCTAAATTTTGGGACGCTTGAGGAGAAAGCTGCGGCATATCTTGAACATTATCAGAAGACTCCTGAACAGCATCCGCCTTAGACAATGTTGGCTCAGGAAAAAGTCTATCCCTGTAATGTAAAGTTCTCTCAATACATGAGGAACAGAAAGGGATTGGTGGTTCCACATTAGCATCAAAACATAAAGTACATGTAAAATCTTGCAGGGCCTCTTGGTCCATCTTTATTCACCAGTAAACAGGATAAATAAACTGATTTTTTATTTAGAAAAAAAAACGTTACTGTTACTTTAAATTTTAAAACGAAACTGCTTTATTTTTCTGCAATAAAAATATAAAGTAGCACAAAACCACTCCGGACAACCTCTACACCTCAGCTTAGCTTTGCTGAGGTGCTTACCTGCCTGCCTGAAAACAGAGTGATTATCCTGCTAGAAAATCCTGACTCAACTGCTATCTTTCTGAAAGTGAAGACCGGTAACCGTTATTCCGCTAATGTCTGTGACGCAGCTATATCTCTGCACCATAACACAGGAAGTGAAGGGGGAAAAAACATAATTTATGCTTACCTGATAAATTTATTTCTCTTGTAGTGTATCCAGTCCACGGATCATCCATTACTTATGGAATATATTCTCCTTCCCAACAGGAAGCTGCAAGAGTCCACCCACAGCAAAGCTGCTATATAGCTCCTCCCCTAACTGCCATATTCAGTCATTCGACCGAAAACATGCAGAGAAAGGAAAAACCATAGGGTGCAGTGGTGACTGTAGTTCAAATGAAAAAATGACCTGCCTTAAAGTGACAGGGCGGGCCGTGGACTGGATACACTACAAGAGAAATAAATTTATCAGGTAAGCATAAATTATGTTTTCTCTTGTTAAGTGTATCCAGTCCACGGATCATCCATTACTTATGGAATACCAATACCAAAGCTAAAGTACACGGATGATGGGAGGGACAAGGCAGGTACTTAAACGGAAGTTACCACTGCCTGTAAAAAACCCTTTCTCCCAAAAATAGCCTCCGAAGAAGCAAGGTATCAAATTTGTTAAATTTGAAAAGTATGAAGCGCAGACCAAGACTCCGTCTTGTAAATCTGTTCAACAGAAGCCACATTTAAAAAAGGCCCAAGTGAAAACCACAGCTCTAGTAGAATGAGCTGTAATCATTTCAGGAGGCTGCTGTCCAGCAGTCTCATAAGCTAAATGAATTATGCTTTTTAACCAAAAAGACAGAGAGGCTGCTGAAGTCTTTTGATCTCTCCTCTGTCCAGAATAGACAACAAACAAGGTGAACGTTTGATGAAAACTGTAGTAGCTTGTAAGTAAAACTTTAAAGCACAAACCACGTCCAATATTGTGTAATAGACGTTCCTTCTTTGAGGAAGGATTAGGATACAAGCATGGAACAACTATCTCTTGAGTGATGTACTTGTTAGATACCACCTTAGGAAAAAACCCAGGTTGGTACGCAGGACTACCTTATCCGTACGAAGGACCAGATAAGGAGAATCACATTGTAACACAGATAACTTGGAGACTCTACGAGTCGAGGAATTAGCTACCCAAAAGGAACTTTCCAAGATAAAGATTGATATCTATGGAACAAAAAAGGTTCAAACAGAACTTCTTGAAGAACCTTAAGAATCAGGTTTAAGCTCCATGGCGGAGCAACAGTTTTAAACACAGGCTTGGATCTAACCAAAGCCTGACCAAATGCCTGAACGTCTAGAATACCTGCCAGACGCTTGTGCAAAAAAAATAGACACAGTAAAAATCTGTCCACTTTTAAGGAATTAGCTGACAACCCTTTTCTCAAAAACATCTTGGAGAAAAGATAATATCCTGGGAATCCAGACTTTACTCCATGAGTAACCCTTGGATTCATAACAATCAGATATTTACACCATATCTATGTTCAATTTTCCTAGAGACAGGCTTTCATGTCTGTATTAAGGTATCAATGACTGACTCGGAGAAGCCATGCTTTGATAACATCAAGCGTTCAGTCTCCAGGCAGTCCATCTCAGATTGATTCTATTTAGATGGTTGAAAGGACCCTGAGGTAGAGGGACCTATCTCTGAAGCAGAGACCGTGATGGAAAGGATGACATGTCCACCAGATCTGCATACCAGGTCCTGCGTGGCTACGCAGGCGCTGTCAAAAACACCAAAGCCCTCTCCTGCTTGGTCTTGACCTCCGGAGGAAATCCCACTCCCCCGGAAGAAAAGTCTGACGACTTAGAAAATCCACCTCCCAGTTCTCAACACCTGGGATATGGATAGCTGATAGACAAGAGTGAGTCTATGTAAGCCACAGTCGTGTATATTGTCCGACTGAGTATGATGTACCTCAGAGTTGCTAACTGAGGCCAAGTCTGAAGAGCATGGAATATCACTCCCAGTTCCAGAATATTTATTAGAAGGAGGGTCTCCTCCTAAGTCCACTATCCCTGAGCCTTCAGGGAGTTCCAGACTGCATCCCAACCTAAAAGGCTGGCATCTATTGTAACAATTGTCCCATCTGACCTGCGGAAGGTCATACCCTTGGACAGATGGACCCGACATAGTCACCAGAGAAGAGAATCTCTGGTCTCTTGGTCCAGGTTTAACAGGGGGACAAATCTGTGTAATCCCCGTTCCTCTGACTGAGCATGCATAGTTGCAGCGGTCTGAAATGTAGACGTGCAAACGGTACTATGTCCCTTGCCGCTACCATTAAGCCGATTTCATTCATGTACTGAGCCACCGAAGGGCGCGGATGGGATGAAAAAAACACGGCAGAAATTTAGAAACTTTGACAACCTGGACTCCGTCAGGTAAATTTTCATTTCTACAGAATCTATCAGAGTCCCTAGGAGGGAAACCCTTGAGATTGGGGATAGAGAACTCTTTCCTTGTTCACTTTCCACCCATGTGATCTCAGAAATGCCAGTACTACGTCCGTATGAGACTGGGCAATTTGGATGTTTGACGCCTGTATCAGGATGTCGTCTAAATAAGGGGCCACTTCTATGCCCCGCGGTCTAAGGACCGCCAAAGCGACCCCAGAACCTCCATAAAGATTCTTGGGGCTGTAGATATCCCAAAGGAAAGAGCTACAAACTGGTAATGCCTGACTAGAAAGGCAAACTGAAAAACGATGGTGATCTTTATGCATCACACTGTGAGGATAAGCATCCTTCAAATCCATTGTAGTCCTCTATTGACTCTCCTGGATCATAGTTAAGATGGTACGAATAGTTTCCATCTTAAATGACGGAATTCTGAGGAATTTGTTTAAGATCTTTAGATCCAAAATAGGTCTGAAGGTTCCCTCTCCTTGGGAACCACAAACAGATTTGAGTAAAAACTCTGTCCCTGTTCCTCTCTTGGAACTGGATGGATCTCGTACACAATGTAAGAATGCCTCCTTCTTTATCTGGTTTGCAGATAATTGTGAAAGGCGAAATCTCCCCTTTTTTTGGGGGGGAATCTTTGAAATCCAGAAGATATCTCTGGGATATAAATTCCAATGCCTAGGGATCCTGGGCATCTCTTGCCCACGCCTGGGCAAAGAATGAAAGTCTGCCCCCTATAGGATCCGTTACCGGATAGGGGTCCGTTCCTTCATGCTGCCTTAGAGGCAGCAGCAGGCTCCTTGGCCTGCTTATCTTTGTTCCAGGTCCGATTGTCTCCAGACCGCCTTGGACTGAGCAAAAATTCCCTCTTGTTTTGCCTTAGAGGAAGAGGATGCCACACCTGCCCTGAAGTTTTTAAAAGGTACGAAAATTAGACTTTTTTTTTTTTTTTTTGCCCTTGATTTAGACCTATCCTGAGGAAGGGCATGACCTTTTCCTCCAGTGATATAAGCAATAATCTCCTTCAAACCAGGCCCGAATAGGGTCTGCCCCTTGAAGGGAAGTTAAGTAGCTTATTTATTAAAGTCACGACAGCTGACCATGATATAAGCCATAGCGCTCTGCGCGCCAGTATAGTAAAAAACAGAATTCTTAGCCGTTAGTCTAGTCAAATGAACAAGGCATCAGAAAACAAAGGAATTGGCTAGCATAAGCTTGTCAAATATATTCATCCAATGGAGTCGCTTAACTGTAAAGCCTCATCAACAGACTCAACCCAGAACGCCGCAGCAGCAGTGACAGAAGCAATGTATGCAAGGGGCTGCAGGATAAAACCCTGTTGAATAAACATTTTTTATCCATTGGATCTAAAAAGCACAACTGTCCTCGTCAGAGGTAGTGGTACGCTTAGCTAGAGTAGAAACTCTTCTCTCCACCTTAGGAACTGTCTGCCAGAAGTCCCGTGTGGTGGTAACTATTAGAAAACATTCTTCTAAAAAATAGGAGGGGAAGAGAACAGCACACCTGGTCTATCCCATTCCTTATTAAAAAAATTTTTAGTAAACCTCTTTAGGTATTGGAAAAACATCAGTACACACCGGCACTGCATATTATTTATCCAGTCTACACAATTTCTCTGGCCCTGCGATTGTACACATTCATTCAGAGCAGCCAAAGCCTCCCTGAGCAACAAGTGGAGGTTCTCAAGCATAAATTTTAAATGTAGAAATATCAGAATCAGGTTAAATAATCTTCCCTGAGTCAAAAAAAAAAAATCACCCACAGACTAAGCATATTGTGAGGTAGTATCAAGGGAGTCAAAAGGTCTGACACGTGGGGAGAGTTAGTCGGCATAACTACCCCCACGACAGAATCCTCTGGTGATAATGTTTTTAAAGACAAAAAATGATCTTTATTGTTTAACATGAAATCAGTACATCTGGTACACATTCTAAGATGGGGTTCCACCATGGCTTTAAAACATAATGAACACAGAGCTTCCTCTATGTCAGACATGTTAGAACAGACTAATAATGAGACTAGTAAGCTTGGAAAACACTTTAAATCAAGTTAACAAGCAAATATATAAAACGTTACTGTGCCTTTAAGAGAAACAAATTTTGCCAAAATTTGAAATAACAGTGAAAAAAGGCAGTTAAACTAACAAAATTTTTACAGTGTATGTAACAAGTTAGCAGAGCATTGCACCCACTTGCAAATGGATGATTAACCCCTTAATACAAAAAACAGATTAACAAAACGAAAAATATGTTTTAAACAGTCATAACAGCTCCTACTTTTGAAGCCCTTTTGAGCCCTTCAGAGATGTCCTATAGCATGCAGGGGACTGCTGAGGGAAGCTGAATGTCACTGTTTGTAATTTTAACTGCACCAACTGTAACTTTTATACTATAACAGTGGAAAGCCTCAGGAAACTGTTTCTATGCAAAATTTAAGCCAGCCATGTGGAAAAAACTTAGGCCCCAATAAGTTTTATCACCAAACATATGTTAAAAAACGATTAAACATGCCAGCAAACGTTTTAAAACACATTTTTACAAGAGTATGTATCTCTATTAATAAGCCTGATACCAGTCGCTATCGCTGCATTTAAGGCTTTACTTACATTACTTCGGTATCAGCAGTATTTTCTTAGTCAATTCCATTCCTAGAAAAATATTTTACTGCACATACCTTATCTGCAGGAAAACCTGCACGCCATTCCCCCTCTGAAGTACCTCACTCCTCAGAATGTGTGAGAACAGCAAATGGATCTTAGTTACGTCTGCTAAGATCATAGAAAAACGCAGGCAGATTCTTCTTCCAAATACTGCCTGAGATAAACAGCACACTCCGGTGCCATTTAAAAATAACAAACTTTTGATTGAAGAATAAACTAAGTAGAAAGCACCACAGACTCTCACAACCTCCTATCTATGTTGAGGCTTGCAAGAGAATGACTGAATATGGCAGTTAGGGGAGGAGCTATATAGCAGCTTTGCTGTGGGTGGACTCTTGCAGCTTCCTGTTGGGAAGGAGAATATATTCCATAAGTAATGGATGATCCGTGGACTGGATACACTTAACAAGAGAAAAAGGCACGCAACAGAAAATGCAGTCTCAGCTAACCCCGCCCATTGTGGGGGCTACAAAGCTAATCTCCCGATCGGCTAAAAGTATTACCAAAGCCGCAGGGAGTAAAGCAATAATAAAAAACACCACCTCTGAGCCATATCTCCTCCTCCCCAGTGCCTGCTAATGGTGCCAATAATAAAAAGATCTCCCAAGCAATAGGTGTATGTCTCTTGTCCGACAATCATAATGTAAAGTGCCATCCTTTTATTTTCTGCAATGTGTCTCAGAAAAAATAAAGTTAGCACTTACCTTTAGACTTCTGCCAGGCAGCACAGCAGCTCACTAGGTTTGAGAAGGCCAGATCCCTCACATGGACCTGTGGATAAAAACAAAGACTGAGTAATTTTACTCAGGCTTGCACGAATAGGGCAGCATTAAATATATGGGAGGCGCAGTGAGGATTGTACCCCACAAGTTCCCATTGCTTGAAAGCCACCACTGCTCTACTGAAGAGACTAATTTGGACTATGGCTACACCCTAGGACAAAGCAGAACAATCTTAGAAAAATAATAAAATCTTGCTTAAAGAATCTTCTTGATAACAATCGATAGGAGGGCTCTTAATGGAAAAAGATGTTTCCAAAGAACAGAGTAAATAATATATGTTTAAGTAAGATTTAATATAACAAATAAAAATAAAATATGACAATTTAATAATGCGCTAAAAAAGATGCCGCAATCATATAACTACAGTAATTGATAGTACCTCTTAAAACAGTAGATAATCGTATAAAACAGTAATTGATAATACTAGTGGAACACAATAAAACCAATGACAGTTTGGCAACAATTATATAATGTGGCAAGATTGCTCCTGAGTTGCTACGGATAATAGGCTAGCAATAGAAAACTCGATACAATGTGTCCGCTATACAATGTTATATAACATAATCAAACCAATGTCACTTTTGCAACAATAGTGTAGTGGCAAGATCGCTCCTGAGCTGCTATGAATATTGTGATAGCAATAAAAAACTCAATGCATTAAATCCGTTATACAGTCTTATGTGAGTGGCAGTGGGGTCTGATAAACTTAAATACCCCCGATGTCTCAAAGGTAGACAATAGAGTTCTGGATATAGATTTTGTCACTGATACATGTACCTGGTTTTCTGGTTTCTCCAGACAGTTGTGAAGGGGCTCTTTTACCCAAACAAGTGAATAAAGCACTGGGGTGTATTCACACCATCAATGTTCAGAGCAAACAGTTAAATCCGTGTGTCCGAACTGACACTGAAGTAGTTCCGGTTATAAGGTCAAAAGGGCTCCGTGTGAATGAAATGCAGATTTGCGATTCTTAGCAATTGCACTAATAAACTAGTGATATTGTAAATATGTCTAATTGAAATAGTAGGTCCTTGGACAGGAATTACACATTTGGAGACTATTCAAGTATTTTAGGAATAGCTTGATGTACCTGCCCTAACTACTAGACAATATGACCGCACCAGCTGGGTGAATGAATATGTAGTATCCAAAGTAAGCACATTTCTACGCGTTTCAGCCACCAGGGGCCTTTATCTTGATCTTGATAAAGGCCCCTGGTGGCTGAAACACGTAGAAATTTGCTTACTTCGTATACTACATATTAATTCACCCAGCTGGTGCGGTCATATTGTCTAGTATTTAGGGAAGGTACATCAAGCTATTCCTAAAATACTTGAATAGTCTCCAAATGTGTAATTCCTGTCCAAGGACCTACTATTTCAATTAGACATATTTACAATATCACTAATTTATTAGTGCAACAACAATTGCTAAGAACCGCAAATCTGCATTTCATTCACACGGAGCCCTTTTGACCTTATAACCGGAACTACTTCAGTGTCAGTTCGGACACACGGATTCAACGGTTTTCTCTGAACATCAACGGTGTGAATACACCCCAGTGCTTTATTCACTTGTTTGGGTAAAAGAGCCCCTTCACAACTATCTGGAGAAACCAGAAAACCAGGTACATGTATCAGTGACATAATCTATATCCGGAACACTATTGTCTACTTTTGAGACATCAGGGGTATTTAAGTTTATCAGACCCCACTGGCACTCACATAAGACTGTATAACGGATTTAATGCATGGAGTTTTCTATTGCTATCACAATATTCATAGCAGCTCAGGAGCGATCTTGCCACTACACTATTGTTGCAAAAGTGACATTGGTTTGATTATGTTATATAACATTGCATAGCGGACACATTGTATCGAGTTTTCTATTGTTAGCCTATTATCCGTAGCAACTCAGGAGCAATCTTGCCACATTATATAATTGTTGCCAAACTGTCATTGGTTTTATTGTGTTCCACTAGTATTAACAATTACTGTTTTATACGATTATCTACTGTTTTAAGAGGTACTATCAATTACTGTAGTTATATGATTGCGGCATCTTTTTTAGCGCATTATTAAATTGTCAAATTTTATTTTTATTTGTTATATTAAATCTTTCTTAAAGGGACATTATACACTCATTTTTTCTTTGCATAAATGTTTTGTAGATGATCTATTTATATAGCCCATAAAGTTTTTTTTAAAAATAAATGTATAGTTTTGCTTATTTTTTTGAATAACATTGCTCTGATTTTCAGACTCCTAACCAAGCCCCAAAGTTTTATGTGAATACGGTCAGCTACCTTCTCCAGCTTGCTGCTGTTTGTATAAAGGGTCTTTTCATATGCAAAAGAAGGGGGAGGGGGGCGTCTTATTTCCCACTTGCAGTGGGCTTTCCAGATACCTTTTCAACAGAGCCAAACTGACAGCTTCTAAGTAAGTTTTTAAATAGTTTTATACTGGATTTTTATAACAGTATCTGTGCATCTTATTCTTTATAGTAGTGTCTATTACATGCAGTTAAATGAAAATGAGTGTATACTGTCCCTTTAAACATATGTTATTTACTCTGTTCTTTGGAAACATCTTTTTCCATTAAGAGTCCTCCTATCGATTGTTATCAATTTTATATTTTGATTGTATACATATATCAAGAGGAATCTGTTTTATATCCTTTTTATGATAATTTTTTAGATCCTTTTTATTTTAGAAACATATCCCATTCATTCATAATAATATATCATGAAATATTATATTAATCTATGATATATATCATTATCAATTTAATATTCATTCTCTTAGCTGTATAGCGCTATGCCATCCCCTTGCTTTTACTTCTATTCTGTTTTGGATGTATCTTTGAGGTTAGATCATCTATTTTGGGATTAGCAATTAAGAGATTGAGTGTAGTATCTTTAAATCATAACCCACTTCTCCTTTTAAAGAATCTTCTTTCCAACACCTAACTTGACCACTTCCTTGCTCTAACGTAGGCAAAGAGAATGACTGGGGTTGGAGGGAAGGGAGGTGATATTTAACATCTTTGCTGTGGTGCACTTTGCCGCCTCCTGCTGGGCAGGAGTGATATTCCCAATAGTAATTAGATGATCCGTGGACTCACTGTGTCATTAGAAAGAAATTAGTTAAATTGCCATGCTGTCTAGAGCAGTCTAATCCACCCCCCTTATCAGTGTTTAGCTACAAAAACACAGGCATTGTATTTCACAGCAGCTTATTTGCTTCTCGGCATGCTCCAGCAGATAATCATTGTGTACTTCTGCATTCTACCAAAGCAACAATAGATATAGATACAGTCATAGAAGGAAATGTGTGGGGGGAGTTAGAGCTGTACAATTTGGAAACTTAAAAGAAAGGGTTAATGGCGAGGCACTGCAGTATAAATTTGCAGGTAAAGTAATTAAAGTACATATTATATTTTGTCTCTATCCAAACTTGTTTTATGTCTCTTTTAGGAAAAATTAATTATGTTTAACCGATTTTTTTTTTTTTTTAATTATGTGTTTAAAACAAAAAAACTAACACAGGCAGGTGTACTTACTTGCACCACAGTCACTTGAGATGCCAAGGTTTTATTGGGGACATCATAGTTTCCTTCCCGATTCATAAATGCTACTCCATTTTCTCTCCAGTTGCAATATTCTCTGCTATGAATTACACCAGCCTACAGAAAAAAATGTAGTATTTGTGATTTAAATCTCTCATAAAGACTATTTTTATACTACCTGTATTACATTATTTTAGCAGATTCTAGATTTCTGGAGGAAAAATAAATCCAATGAATGTTAACTTTGAAGCTGAATATCTGTTCATAATGTTTCTAATGAATACAACAATGATCACATGCACTGTAATCATGTTCATCTATATGTACAAATAACGTTCAATGCTGATAGACATGAAGGTGCACTTACTTATTGACTTCAAAATGTTTGCCTTTTGTCTATCAAACAAAAATATTTGATATTGAATTGGTCAAAGCAAATGATGAAAGTGATATGAAAGTTGTATTCAACAACAGGCAAAAATAAACATAAAAAACCATACCCCTCGGTCTTGTAGCTTCATGGTGAGGTCCCAGTCATAAGCACCATTCCTGGAGTCATATCGTCTGCCCAGATACTGCCTGTTGCTTAGATCCCAAAAATTCTCAATTGGAAAAAGTTTGGGATCGGTCGTTCGCCAGAACTTAAACATATTTTCCAGCTCATCTCTTTCTTTGTACTGTGGTGATGGGAAAAGGAAACAAAAAGAGGGTACTGTTACATTAATCAGTAAACAAACATAATCTACATAAATATTTGGATAGTGACACAATTTTCACGGTCTTGGCTCTGTACACCACCACAATGGACTTTAAACAAAGCAATTGAGATGTGATTTAAGTGCAACTATCAGCTTTAATTCAAGGGATTACAAAAATATTATTGAACCGTTAAGAATTACAGCAATTTTCATATATAGTTGTCCCCCATCATTTTTATGGGCTGAAAAGTCTTTCTGCCTTCAGTTTTTTCTTCAGAAAGTGAAATGCTTGTTCAATTGGTTTGAGGTCAGGTGACTGACCCAGCAATTTAAGAATATTTCACTTCTTTCCCTTGAAAAGCTCTTTTGTTGCTTTCCCAATATGTTTTGGGTCAAACTGTCTATCAGTTCTGCAGCATTTGGTTAAATCTGAGCAGATAGTATAACTCTCTACCAAATTGTTGATTTGGCCAATTCTGCTATCTCTCTGATTATTCAGCCTAATGGTGGCCTGCTTTACTGGCCACCATTGGACATCATATTGAGAGTTCACAGCAACAGCGTCCAAAAGGGTAATTCCACATTTGTAATCAACTCCAGACATTTTAACTGATTAATTGTTAATTAAATAATGAGCTAACAGTCCATACTTGGCCATGAACCAGTTCCTCAGTCAACTGTCCAATTACTTTTGGTCCCTTGACAAGGAGGAGACTATGGGGCATATTTATCAAAGTGCGAGTGGACATGAAACGATGTAGCTATCATGTCCGCTGAACATCGATTAATGCCGACAGCTTATCATTGCACCAGCAGTTCACCAGAACTGCTTGTGCAATACCGTCCCCTGCAGATTCGCGGCCAATCAGCCGCTAGCAGGGTGTGTCAATTAACTTGATCGTATTCGATCGAGTTGATTTCTGTCCGCCGCCTCCGAGCAAGCGGACAAGTTATGGAGCCGCTGCCTTATAACTTTTGTTTCCGGCGAGCCATTCGGAGCTTGATAATTCGGCCCCTATATACATTTAAAAAAGGGCTATAATTCCTAAACCATTCCCCCAATTTGAATTCAAATACAGTTAAATTAAAGCTCACTGTATTTACACCAACATTCATTTTATAACTTCAACTCAACTTCAACAATTTTTTTTTCTAACTACTAAAATAACTATCAATTAAAAAACAGGAGCTGCTAAAAACGACTAGACGTGCCCCCGACATGTCTACAATTTTTATGCATTTTTAGTGTGAGCTATGTTTTAACCAGCTTTTAATAAATATATTGTTTTTAGCAGCTCCTGTTTTTTTTTATTAATTGGACATTTAATAGCAATGGAGATTGCTTCTTCAGTGAGCGCTACTGTCTAATAGATGGCTCTGTATGAGAATTGTTGCAGCATACTGTATATCCAGCTGCAATACAAGCGACAGGCAGAAGGAGTGATTACAGTTCCAACACAGGTGGAGAGAGTAGCTAACATGCCACGTGAGTCAGAGTGGATGAGAGGTGTTCATTGATCACTACGGAGACGGCTGGTTGTGAAGCAGTATTGTCCCGGTTAAGATAAGACAAGAATGCGGCTGGGGCAGGAGTAACTTTTCCTGTGTAGCATGGATATTCCAGCATCTTAAATAGCCATGAGTGGCAGCCTGCGACATCACGTGAGACAGTAAAAGTATCAATTAATATTATAACTGATGATGGAACGGTTTACTTGTATTTAGCATTTGATTGCTGGTTATTTAAAACAAGAATCTCTTTATTATTTAGTCAACCTGTATCCCTTACAAGAGGAAATTAGTGCTAAAATAACTATAACTTTATCAATGTCCAAATACTTATGGACCTAACTGTATATAAAACCTAGAAAAGTCCATGCAATTTAAAATCTTAAAAACGTACAAAACACCATGAAACAAATGAAAACAAGATGACAGAAAATTAAAGTCAGATAAAATGCCTTTTTAAATCTACTTCAATGCTGTAAATTAAATAAATGTATCTTTTTTTCTGAAATACAATCACTTGATATTCTTTAATTTTTTTCTTTCCAGGAATCGTGCTCTAGCCAAGTATCACATTAACTTACAAATAGGAATAAGCTACTTTATGAACATTGCCTTGTTTTGTGCTTTGGAAGCCTTTTATGGTCAATGTAATGTGCCAAAATGAAATGAACCAAGAAAGCAATTGGACAAGCTAATCACTTTTACATAGGTGTCCTAATTCCAACAAAACAGTGGCAGACTGAAATGCTGAGCTGCCACTGCGGGGTAATTTTTTCTGGTTGACAGACTAGAATCTACACAGTGTAGTACATTGTCTAAATGCTGTCTCCCAGTTCACCCCATATACTCACTCTGGTTGGTTCTTTATAAAGGCTATTTTCTTGCATGTAGTTGTACAGAAATAATAAAACTATATATTACTCCTTTACGTTACTGCTGACAAACTAAATGTGTGCAGTCCATTTATATACTTGTAGTAATGAGTAATAATGACACAAAACTGATAGAAGGTTCATTTTTAAGGGACACTTTCATGATTCAGATAGAGCAAGCAATTTTAAGCAACTTTCTAATTTACTCCTATTATCAATTTTCCTTCATTCTCTTGCTATCTTTATTTAAAAAGTAGGAATGTGATGCATAGTAGCCGGCCCATTTTTGGTTGAGAACCTGGGTAATGCTTGCTTATTGGTGGGTAAATGTAAGCCTCCAATAAGCAAGCACTATCCATGGTGCTGAACCTAAAATGGGCTGGCTGCTAAGATTTACATTAATGCTTTTAAAATAAAGATAGCAAGAGAACAAAGAAAAATTTATAATAGGAGTAAATTAGAAAGTTGCTTAAAATGTCATGCTCTATCTGAAACATAAAAGAAAAAAATTGGGTTCAGTGTTCGTTCAAGGAATTGACTTTTAGTATTAGTGATGTAGGTTCCTATTCCAAAATGTTTGAATTTCAAAGCTTTTTGAATATATATATATATAAGTGAAGCCGCCAAATCAATTTGAAAAAACACTGAAGTCATTTACATTATATTGCCAGGTTTAAGTGGGATTTTTACCAAAAAGCAAAGCGAAAACTATATCATATATATCACATGGCGTTTTTAGCAATATTTTTAGAGACCTTCATGGAAGCAAAATATAAGTGGCCAAAGCAAAATATTATATATAATGAATATGATGCATAATACATTTCAATACAGGTTTTTCCATTTAATCAACAATATCAATTTATGATGTATATCATTGTGATTCATTGTATAGTTAACATATTAAAACCTCCAAACCAATCATAATTGAATATTTAGAAGTTAGCATTTCAATTGTGTATAAGTTTCATAAATTTAAAAGTGTAATTTTAACTTTTTATTAACTAAACAAATGTTCAAGTTTTTAAACATGAACTGAATATACATAAGTAGAACATCAACAAACCACCATGGAAGAAGAAATGCTATTTGAAACAAAAATATGAAAAGTAAAAAAAAAAAAAAAACCTGATCAAAAAGTGTTTTCTTTTCGTATTGAATTGAATACCAGAGCCATACTGTACCGGTAAAAATGCATTTGAAAATCATAGGATAAATGGGTTATCTTGAGACTTTTGTACAATTTGCCACAGGATTTAATTAAAGGGACAGTCTAGTCAAAATTAAACTTTCAGGATTCAGATAGGGCATGTAATTTTAAAAAAGCTTTCCATTTTACTTTTGTCATCAAATTTGCTTTGTTCTCTTGGTATTCTTAGTTGAAAGCTAAACCTAGGTAGGCTCATATGCTAATTTTAAAAGGCATTGATGGCCGCCTCTTATCTGAATGCATTTGACAGTGTTTCAAAGGTAGAGGGCGTTAGTTTATGTGTGCCATATAGATAACGTTGTGCTCATGCCCATGATCTGGGCTGCATATGACATCCAACCACAAAAGGCTCACCAGTTGGAATCAACAGACTATCAATGCTATTCAGCAGAGTGCCTAGATGCAACCCAGATCATGATGTCATCAGTGGGCTGAGCTTAGCAGCCATTTCAAACTGACCAGAAACAATATTCATTTTAAAATAACTTTTTTACTGTTCCTGCTGCATGGTATAGAAAGGGTGCAGGAGGCTATTTTCAGCTTAATCTAAGGTAAGACTTGGAAATTGTTTCAAATTGTATGCTCTCTCTGAATATTGAAATCATTTTGGGGGGTTTCATGTCCCTTTACTTGTGACTTTTATATGGAAAATAATTAGATAAACTTTTCTAAAGCATTGTGATCAACCCTGCTATGATTAATACACATTATGCATTTTTAAAGAAGACCATTACTTCAAAGTATTCACAAATTAAATATTTTGCTTGTTTCTTAAAGAGATACTAAACACAAATTTTTACTTTCATAATTCAGATAGAGAAGGCAATTTTAGGCAACTTTCTAATTTACTCCTATTATCATTTTTTCTTTGAGCTCTTGCTATCTTTATTTGAAAAGCAGGAATGTAAAACTTAAGAGCCGGCCCATTTTAGTGGGCGTGAGGGCGCTAATTAAAGCTTAAGGAATCCAAAGTGTGTATGATATGACAACAGTGTGTCGTGTGATTATGTGAAGAGAATGATTTTCCTAAAAGTTTGAATTGAATAAACAGAAGTGCAATTCTATTGCAAGGCGGTGTGTCTATTTGTAACTGCTTGTTTCTATTAAGTTGAATAAAGAAGGCAATATGCAGCTATGTTGATATAACAGCTAATGTGAAAGGTCGTGAGTAATAGATGAATCTCTCATTTATCAAATATAAATGTATTAAACAAATGCTATTGCTGAATAAGAATTTTTAAGATAAGGGGACGTCTCCCCAAAATTAAAATACTAATATGTGACAAAAAAGCTAGAAAATAATGTTAAAATACATGCGCTACAATGTAGAATAAAAATTAAATCTCTGGTAGCAAGATCAGTGACACATATATATGTATAGAGCGAAACGCGTCGACTCTTGTGACCCTCAGTAACATTCAGAAACTATATGAAAAATTGTATATTCTACACATTGGAATAACTGATGTGACAGTGTAACCCGGGTTATCTCTTTATCAACAATCACTATAACAACAGAATCATCGCTCCTTTGAAGTACTCCTCCCCTGCGTGCAAGACACTAAGAGCAGGAAGATTTGGGATACTTTATTTCAAATAACTGAACTGCCAAACTATTGCTATATCATCTAGAACCGGAAAATCAAAGACCATATAGTGACGTCAGACGCCAAGAACATGCGGCGGGTCTGAGTCTCCAGTTGCATCGAGTCAGCAGTGTATGAACTTTGCACAGAAAGACAAGGTAACTCATACTATAAGTATCTAACAAATATCTTTGCTCATATAAAGATCCGATAAGCTTAAAAACATCCTAAAGACTTTGGACAAAAACGGAACAATTGTACCCTATTTGTTGCAGAATATTTCCTTGTAACGGTAAATACCGGTGTCACAGATCTTGCTACCAGAGATTTAATTTTTATTCTACATTGTAACGCATCTATTTTAACATTATTTTCTAGCTTTTTTATCACATATTAGTATTTTAATTTTGGGGAGACGTCCCCTTATCTTAAAAATTCTTATTCAGCAATAGCATTTGTTTACTAAATTTATATTTGAGATCATAGTTTCTCTTTTAGTTTTCTTTGTATGCAAATGTAAATATATCATGTATCAACTTATAGAACACTAATTAATTTTGCCTAGAGGTTTATCAACATTAATCAATTTTGCCTAGAGGTTTATCCACACTAACCCTATTTTCGTTGGTCTATTTATACACGCTATCTACTTTATTTCACACATAATTATTTAATTCACATCCTCTTTGCCCTCACAATTCTAATCGGTATTTTTGCACATCGCACCTATTCCAGTGTCCAGTTTGGAACCTAGGAGAGATTCATCTATTACTTACGGCCTTTCACATTAGCTGTTATATCAACATAGCTGCATATTGCCTTCTTTATTCAACTTAATAGAAACAAGCAGTTACAAATAGACACACCGCCTTGCAATAGAATTGCACTTCTGTTTATTCAATTCAAACTTTTAGGAAAATCATTCTCTTCACATAATCACACGACACACTGTTGTCATATCATACACACTTTGGATTCCTTAAGCTTTAATTAGCGCCCTCACGCCCCACTTTTTTTCAATTTAAATTTAAAGTTAGAAGGACTTTTCTTTTGTGAGGTGTTTGGAATCGTAGTTTCCAGCGCTCTACTTATCTCACTCACTCCGGCCCATTTTAGGTTCAGTACTCTGGATAGCGCTAGCTTAAAAATGGGCCGGCTCCCAAGCGTTGCATTCCTGCTTTTCAAATAAATATAGCAAGAGAACAAGTAAAAATTGATAATAGGAGTAAATTAGAAAGATGCTTAAAATTGCATGCTCTATCCGAATCATTAAAGAAAAATATTGGGTTTATTATCCCTTTAACTTTTTTTGTGCAAGACCAACTCACCATCAATATGACAAAATGACCATATCAGGCCCCAGACCATATGCATATTTCTAGTATTCTAAACATAAATACTTTTTTTGACTACCAAAATGTTCTAAATACATGAAGTGTAAAGACCAATACAAAGCTTTTGAAAGGCATATGCTAAAACATGCAACACAGACACTATACAGTTAAATCAATGTATTCTACATTTCCATCAAAGACTTTGAGTTAAGAGGTACAGATCTATTTCAAAATAGATGGAAGGAATTCACAAATAATCTGGGACTTTGATGACGGTCTCTTTAGTCCATTCATAAATACTACTCAGAAAGATGAAAGGACCGAAGCAGGTCCTACATTATATAAAGCAAAGCAGAAAAAAACATCATAATAACAAAAAATGAAATTCATAACAGTGCTTGTGTAACCACATACTGCTCAAATATACAAGCTAGCATCAATTAACCCTTTAAGGACACAGCTTTCAGTTTGCTCAATTGTTTTATGACGGAAAAATTCCGTCATATGTCCTTAAGAGGTTAAAGGGACACAGGATACTTCTTATTCTTGAACTCTTTAAATTGAAAGTGGCAATTAAAACCACTTTTAAATGTTAACCCCTTAACGACAAAGGACGTACGCCACACGTCCTCAAAAAAAATACAGTTAATGACCGAGGACGTGGGGCGTACGTCCTTGGTCTGGAAAGCAACTGGAAGCGATCCTGCTCGCTTCCAGTTGCTTTCCGGTTATTGCAGTGATGCCTAGATATTGAGGCATCCTGCAATAACCTTTTTTAGCAATCCGGTGCAGAGAGAGCCACTCTGTGGCCCTCTCTGCACCGGACATCACCGGCTAAATTTGTTGGTGGGTGGGAGCCGGTTCGGGAGGCGGGTGGCGGCCATCGATGGCCCTGATGATTTGTATGGGGGCGGGATCGTGGGCGGGGGTGATCGGAGGCGCGCACGGACGCGCGTGCACGGGAGGGCGGGGGCGTGCACGGGGAGGGAGCGGGTGGGAACCGCTACACTACAGAAAAATGATGCATTAAAAGTTTTAAAAAATAGTATTTATGTATATAAAAATACATTAATCAGGGGGTGGGGGATTGGTCTGTGGGCGGGGGGGGGGGGAAGCTACACTACAGAAAAAGAAAATAACAATTAAAAAAAAAAACATTTCTCTTGCAAACTGGGTACTGGCAGACAGCTGCCAGTACCCAAGATGGCCCCCAATAAGGCAGAGGGGGGGGGGTTAGAGAGCTGTTTTGGGGGGGATCAGGGAGGTTGGGGGCTAAGGGGGGATCCTACAAAGTGGCATATGTAAATATGCTAAAAAATGTATTATTATTTTTTAAAAAAAACTTTTATTTTAGTACTGGCAGACTTTCTGCCAGTACTTAAGATGGCGGGGACAATTCTGGGGTGGGGTAGGGAAGGGAGCTGTTTGGGAGGGATCAGGGGGTCTGATGTGTCAGGTGGGAGGCTGATCTCTACACTAAAGCTAAAATTAACCCTGCAAGCTCCCTACAAACTACCTAATTAACCCCTTCACTGCTAGCCATAATACACGTGTGATGCGCAGCAGCACTTAGCGGCCTTCTAATTACCAAAAAGTAACGCCAAAGTCATATGTGTCTGCTATTTCTGAACAAAGGGGATCCCAGAGAAGCATTTACAACCATTTGTGCCATAATTGCACATGCTGTTTGTAAATAATTTCAGTGAGAAACCTAAAATTGTGAAAAATTTAGCGTTTTTTTTAATTTGATTGCATTTGGCGGTGAAATGGTGGCATGAAATATACCAAAATGGGCCTAGATCAATACTTGGGGTTGTCTACTACACTACACTGAAGCTAAAATTAACCCTAGAAGCTCCCTACATGCTCCCTAATTAACCCCTTCACTGCTGGGCATAATACACGTGTGGTGCGCAGTCGCATTTAGCAGCCTTCTAATTAGTAAAAAGCAAAACCAAAGCCATATATGTCTGCTATTTATGAACAAAGGGGATCCCAGAGAAGCATTTACAACCATGTATGCTATAATTGCATACTTTTTTGTAAATAATTTCAGTGAGAAACCTAAAGTTTGTGAAAAAAATTGTGAAAAAGTGAACAATTTTTTTTATTTGATCGCATTTGGTGGTGAAATGGTGGCATGAAATATACCAAAATGGGCCTAGAACAATACTTTGGGATGTCTTCTAAAAAAAAATATATACATGTCAATGGATATTCAGGGATTCCTGAAAGATATCAGTGTCCCAATATAACTATCGCTAATTTTGAAAAAAAATGGTTTTGAAATAGGAAAGTGCTACTTGTATTTATGGCCCTATAACTTGCAAAAAAAGCAAAGAACATGTAAACATTGGGTATTTCTAAACTCAGGACAAAATTTAGAAACTATTTAGCATATTTTTGGTGGTTGTAGATGTATAACAGATTTTGGGGGTCAAAGTTAGAAAAAGTGTGTTTTTTTCCATTTTTTCCTCATATTTTATAATTTGTTTTATAGTAAATTATAAGATATGATGAAAATAATGGTATATTTTGAAAGTCCATATAATGGCGAGAAAAACGGTATATAATATGTGTGGGTACAGTAAATGAGTAAGGGGAAAATTACAGCTAAACACAAACACCGCAGAAATGTAAAAATAGCCTTGGTCCCAAACGGACAGAAAATGGAAAAGTGCTGTGGTCATTAAGGGGTTAAAGCATTCAAAAGAGAAATACATTTTTTATTGCCCAGTAAATCTTTCTTCACATTCAGACTAACACTATGGGGCCGCTTTAACAAGGGCCAAATATCCCCTGATCCTCGTTTCCGTGTGAACCTTCAGGCTCGCCAGAAACAGGAGTTAAGCTGTCCGCTGCCTCATACAATCAGCAAATCTGCAGCGGGCGGCATTGCACAAGTAGTTCACTAGAACTGCATGTGCAATGATAAATGCCGACAGCGTATGCTGTTGGCATTTATCGATGTCTGGCGGACATGATCACTTCAGCGGATCATGTCCGCCAGACATTTGATAAATTGGCCCCCATATATAAGGTGATTTTTAAAAAGGACAGTAAAGTCAAAATTACATTTTCATGATTCAGATAGAGCATGCAATAAAAATAAAAAAAACTTTACAATTTATTTATATGATCAAATTAGTTTCATTCATTAGTCATCCTTTGCTGAAAAGATGCAATGCACTACTGTGAGCTAGATGAAGACATCTGTGAGCCACTGACAAGAGGCATATATGTGCTAACACTAATCATCAGATAACTCCCAGTAGTGCAGTAATGCCTACTTAGGTATGCTTTTCAACAAAGGATACCAAAAGAACAAAGCAAATTTGAGAATAGAAATAATTTAGAAAGTTGTTTAAAATTACATGCTCTTTCTGAATCATGAAGGCTTAATTTTGTCTTTACTCTCCCTTTAAGCACATATTAATAGGTTTGTCCCATGTTAATTTTCCACTGTACTTGAAACTGCTTTTTAACTATTGGAGATTCAAT